>NC_142710.1:32612765-32923043 GCF_055471065.1 Atractosteus spatula | reverse complement strand
TGTGGTAATCATGTATAGGGCTATATGAATACAAATGGTTGCTTTTCAGTTTTGGTACCCTGTGTGAAAAAATGTATGTACTATATACTATACTTATTGTTGCCATCATTTTAAGATCATATGGGGAAGAAAACCTAAAATTAAGCACTCTTCATTTAATGATTACATACTTTTAAAGAATACTTTAATCAAAACAAGGTCTGATAATATTATTGATCATTATAATAATCTGATAATTGTATTGATCATTCAAAAAAATACATCCATAAAAAGAAACAGTAATATTAAATGTAATCGACAGAAATGATCAGTTCTTTACGTTCTAGCACATTTGGCCAGCAAGGTCAGCATTTAGGTAAGATCCAACCTTTATATGAGTTTCAACAAATGTAAAAAATGTATACAGAATTGTTAACATTAAACAATCTTAATCTGCAACAACTGTACCTTACTTTGGATATCAAGACAATTTTTAATAATAAAAGATTTGTAAATGAGACAGAACAGTAAGATTTTAAATCTTGAAGTATTTAATTAGAGCATAGATTAATCATGAAATCTGAAAAGATTCTGGCTCTTTAATACTCTTATGATGATGATAAATAATATAAAAAAGTAATAATTTCCATTATTTCTGAGAACAATTTCCATTATTGTCTCCTCATATCAGTGACATTTAAAAGACAAGTAGAAGTTCATGTGACTGGCCAAAGTAAAAAAAAAGTAATGTCACAGTTTTAATGTCACTGGATGTGTAATTGTGTAAGGTCCATCAATCAAAGCTCAATGTCTGTAAAATGAAGAAAGCCTACACTACTTTTAATAAATTTAAGCAAAAACAGGTTTACATTGAAAATGTCTTTATAATGCTTTTAAGCCGCATTTTTTTTAAAGGATTCTGATTACAACCTAGAACCACTAGTGGTTCAACTTGTGCAAAATATTATATATTTTGTTTGTTCTTTTTACAAGCAGCTGCCTCCCACTTTCTGGGGGCCTGAAATAAGGTAAATGGCCTAAAAACAGCGCTGGTTGGTCTTAAACACATCAACAGGTGGCAGACGGTGCAGTGACCTTCAGATATGGAGGTTAGCTGTAATAGAAACACTGTAATTTGTGGAATAACATGTCGTAGGCCAACAGATGCTCTCCGAGAGCCATGGTATAGCAGGTGATGTAACTGTGCCTATACAAGCCACCAGAGCCATACAAGCCACTGTTAGCAAGTGATTTTCATACCAGATCATGCCAAGTTAAGGTTACTATAAACCCTGGAGCCACCAGCCATCCAACATTTTTCAGTTCACCTCCCCATTTGGCAGATTTGATGAGTGAAATCTGGCACGACAGATTAAGCTTCAGGACAGCCTTTTGAAGCAGTTGCATTGGCCACCTTGGTCATTGGGAGCATTGGCAGCAGTGTTCTATCTCATACAACGCTGCTTCCCACTTCACACTTTGCAAAACAAGAATGAGGAATATGTACTGTAGCGTGATAACTGTAGTTCATGCACACCTCTTTACACTTAAGACCATTCACTGTACATATTTTTTACTTAAGCCCAGCACTGCTGGGGAGGCAGATAACAGACATGTGAAAGATGTCACTAGACGTTCTACATCACAAACCTGTATGATGGCAACTCATCTACTGACTTGGAACATGTTGACCAAGTGACAGAGTAGCAGTCACACAGTGTGATTCTCTCCACATAGACCAGAGAAGAGACGCAAGAATCCCTAAACAAATAAGAGTTATAAACAAGAGGTGGATATTCTGCTTACCTAACGCATTTGCTAAATGATCCATGTAACTCATCCAGCACTTTCTTGAAGGAGGCCAAAGTATTGGCTTCAACAACATGTCTGGGTAGCTTGTTCCATACTTCTACAACCATTTTAATAAAAAGTGCCTACAGTTCTCAGTTTGAACTGTACTTTTGCATAGTTTCGACTTGTTGTCTTTCATGTTTCACCATTCAGTCTGCTGGTTTGACTTGTCAATGCCTTTAAGGATTCTGAATATTTCTATTATGTCCCCTCAATCTTCCCTGTTCAAGACTTAAAGCATTCAGTTCAGCCTTTAACTTCCCTTTAGCCCCTGAATGTATTTGTTTGCTCTTCCCTGGACTGATTCCAGATACATTTTCTATAACAGTTCACTGATTGGCTGATATCCAAAGGACATCTTCATTTTTGTTTGAAGATCCCAAGCTACTGGAATATGCAAACCTGCTTAAACACTGAGTATTAACACAGTAAATATTATGTGACATTTTTAAATGTGTTTCAAAAAACAAAACTTATAATGAAAGTATTAAATGCTGTGGATGGCAACATAAAAAGAAACTGTAAATGGGTTGTAGCAGAAAGTTTGTCAATGAACTGATTCCACAGTTCAGATGCAAGAACAAATTTATCATCTTGACAGTGTGCACGTCTGGTCATTCTCAGATCAAAGTATAAAAATATTATGATTTCTCCAAAGCAATTTCACCCTATCATTTCAGAAATAACACAGTTCTACACATATTTGACCAAAAGGTCTAAATGCTCCAAGAACATATACAACAGCTATAAATGTGTCCAGCTCTTTAAACAGACTTATTAGATCACATAAATCCCTCAAGGCAAAGAGTAGAGACTAATCGAATTACAGCTAAAAACACTATGAACTGGTAAATAAAAATAATCAAGTAGAAAACCTTGCTGTATAATCAAAATACACTTATTCCTGAGTGGCAATCAATTAGAATGCTATTGGGACGTTTAGTTATAATGGAACATTTTTATTTGATGGGTGGAAGCTTTAGAGCTTACTACTCAACCAAAATTTTAGGGAAGGAAATTTTGTACCATGGGTTTTTTGAGGCGGATATCCAAACAATCAAATGTACTGTGCTACTTTCATCAAAACTGGGAGAATGTTTATTCACTTACATGTGCAAGTGTTTCAAACAAACCTATAGTCTAAGAGATGCAGTAGGAAAAAAAGCAGCAATTTTAACAAGCACTTTTCAGAAGTGCACGATGATCGAGAAACTTTACTACAAGAAGCACATGACACTCAAAAAAGCAACTTGTACAAATGATGCAATTGTAAAGTGCAGGATTTCCATGTCACGGAAAATTTCCTAAATGTCTGAAATTATGTCTGCCAAATATTAAAGCAAATTCAGTGAGTGAACACAATAACAAGAATGGTTCCCAGATTGTCTGCCCATGTAATGGAAATAAGAGAAGAATTTCTGTATACTGTATGTAATGGTTTCCATTCAGTGTGGTGAATTGGTTGGCTCATGCAACACTGCCCAGTTGGCCATGTTTATGTGAATGGTGTTTCAAGATCATCAGCATTAAGGAGGAATTCTTGACATTTACTTTGAAAACTAAAATCAGAGAAATTCATACAGTTAACAAGGTTAAGAATTTTGTCAAAAAGAATGTTCCAATCAAGAAGCAAGGATCAGGACTGATTGGATACTAGTAATAACCAGGCATGTTATTGTAAATTGAAAAGCAGGCCTCAATTTCCATAATTTTCTTTTGTATAACCAAGTTTATCATTCTTTCCATTTGTCATTTCTGGTAAAGCAATTGAGTTTACATTATGACACCTGTTACTAAAATAATTAAAAAGTGTTGCATCAATTTCATTTTTGTTAGAAATCAAAGCTTTCATGGAGTAAAGAAACAAAAGTAACACCCAAATATTAAAAACTGTGTGACTGCTTGATATGCAATTTTAAACAGATGTGATAAAAAAACTGAACAGCTCAAGCTGTAAAGTTCAAGAAAAAGAAAAGGCAATTACAGACTGATTAGTGCATTGAAACCTTTAATATTGAAACCTAACCTGTGGGTACAGTATATTTATAAATGAAAAAGCAACATGTTCCTTCTATGCTCCAAATCCTGGCAAGAAAATTAAGCTTTTGCTGCCTGTTATCTTTGCAATGTTTTCTGACATGAACTTACAGGGTTGTTCTCTCAGGATACAAGTTATATACAGTATTTTAGCTCCAGTGGACACAATGAACTATGAATTACTTAACCGAAATAAAACATAGATCCAGTTTCCTGAATTTTAATTATAAACTACATGTCAGAATTCAATATGAGCTAGAAAAACCTTTTATATTTATAAATCCATATATTTTCCATATACAGCTATCTACAGCTATCTAGAAGCCATCTAGAATTTGCAAGGTGTCAGTTGCTATACAGCTCTAGGCACCACGGTATCCAAGGCATTAGTAGTTCTGGCTTTATTTTTTCAAATACTAATCTGATGCAAGACAGCACTACACTGTAAAACTGCCAGGTGACGCAGTGAATCCTTAAAGTTCAGCAGTGGAATGTGGTTTTCAGACAAATTAGTATGTATTTATTAATGTTTTAGTGTTTTCCCACACCAGTCATTACTCTGTGCTTACCTAGAAACAACATGTTCATTAAATACAATGATTACATTGTTGAGACAATGTGCTGTTAACACATTACTACCAAAACTCTGAATGACATGTCACAAAACTGTATAACACTAAATTAATTATTGTTTAATTACACACAGTGTACAAAAATATTAATTTGTGTATGAATAGCAATTAGAAAACAGGTAATTTTAGATTTGATAATAAAAATAATAATGTTCTTGTCCTCCATCAAGGCTCTTACTTGACAAGATAGGCAACATATCCCCAAATTTCCTGGTAAGGAATACAAGATGTCAGCTTCATATATCTTTAGACTTCAGCCGGAATGATACAAGAATATACAGACATAATGTACATAATAGTGAGCAATAATTAGATTTTCATCAATAATCAATCAACAAATCAGCCATCAGTGGTAATATCAATATTAGTGAGTGAAGCATATGTACTATTAAATGTATTCAGTTTCTTCACTCTTTAAAAAAGCAATTAGGTAACAGATTTTTAAATAAAATGTGAAAAATATCACAAATTGTGCTCCTTAAACAGTTGTTTGAAAGTTCTGCATGTTTTCCTTTTAAAGTTATTGACATTTCAAATCTTGTGTCACAAAAATAAAAAGGCATGTGAGTGATAAAGTGAAGGTTCTGGAAAAATTCTCAGATCCTCAACAAAATGCAGTTTGAATGTGGATTTGTTAAGACTCTGCTGAAGTTTCAAAAAATGGAAAACAAGAAAACATCGAACTTCAAAGTAACTTTGCTGTTGTAACTTTATGTAACTGTATGTAGGAAGTGTGATAATGGCTATTGATACTCCGCCTAGCTTAATCGTGATAACTACCCTTGCACTCCCTAGAAATTAGCTTTTCTCTATACAGTAAGTTCATCTGTAAGAACAGACCTCACTTTCTAAATAATATTGATTTGCTTAGACGGACAATGTCTAAAATTAACCAGATGCACCACATAATGAAGATGAAAGCATATGGAAAGTCAATAGACATTTGGAGAGCATTTGTTCATCACACATTTAGAAATACGTATTTACCATCTCATTTACGTGGTTAAAGAAAATCAGATTTATAGAATTTGCTCTGATGGGGGTGTGGTGGGGCAGCGAGATTTGTGTATCATTTTAGTATTTACCTCAGAACCCATTACTTGGGTTTTTAAATTTCTCTGCTCTTGAAAACACACTTATAGGGAATACTGGAATGAAAGTGTGAAAAAAATGCAAAACATAATTGTACCTATTTAACACACATTAAAGAAAATACAATGAAAAAAATAGGGTTTCCTTTAAAAATTAACTGACCTCACATATTTAAAAAAGTTGTGCCTCCTGATTAAACTTGATTAAAGAATGAAGATAAATTCCCAATCTTAAGTCTGAATTATGCACTTAACATAATGTGCATTTAAATGAATGTGAGCAGTGCATTTAAATTAATCCAATTACCTAGGATAACTCAGATCTTGTTTCTAGTTGGTTTCCTCCTCTGCGAGATCGATTGCTAAGATGAACTACAGTCTGAAACTGAATATAAAGGCAGAATTTTATTGTTCTTATCACAGTGAACTTATTGCTGTCCTCATACCAGTCTCTTAAGCTTTCCTTCTGATTTATCAAAGGGAATTTGAATGTATGAGTTGGGAACAAGATACTGACCTCATCAGTTTGCTATTAAAAACCAAATGAGCTAAACAGGCTTAACAGCCTCCTCTTGTTAATAAAAATTCTTAAGTTCTTAAAACAAGCTTATCAAAAATGTTTTAAATTTCTTAATCTCAGCATGTTTTAAAGATACTTTTACTAATCAAATTACAATCTAATATTGTGTAGGTCTTTGACTTCCCTGAAATACAGCTACGATCTTTATCCACAAGCTACTTGACAATTCCTGGTATACAGTAAGTATTATTCAAAGGCTTTATCGATTATACACCATAATATATAGGAAATATGTATGATCTGTTGTCTTCAGTTCTATAATAGAAGTCCAGTTAAATGGGAAATTACATATTTCCATGAACCTAGCAAAGTTAATGTGTATTTCCTATGGGTAATGATAGCAGTGGTGTACTGTTCATCAATAATTATGACATGGTATTGTGCATCAGAAAACCTTCATTAGTAAATAGACTTCAGATAAAATAAGCTATTGATCAAATATGCCATATTAAGTTAAATCTTTCCTAGCAGCAGTCCATCCTCTGCAGGCCCTTTCCAAGACTGCTCTAATGGGTAAATTCTACCTAAAGCAAACTGGTATTGAATGAGAATTCATCAGCAGCTAGTCAAGTGTAAAAAGTCTATCAATCACCACAATGGAAATAATTCACATTTCCACAGCATCAGCAATTTTAATTCCATCTCTGGGAAAGGAGGGGAAAATCTTGTTTCAAGCACTCATATAAATCATCTAAATTTTGTATTATACACGCTACTTTATATTGCAATCACAAAACCATATGGGTCAATAATACATATTTCTTTTGAGCAAACTTGACAACTTTAATGCAGGAAGAAAAGAAGGTGATTGTACACCGCACAAAACAGACATTATTCATAGGCCTGTCAAAAAGTGTGATATATGCTAATGTCCTTTACCCCCAAAGCAAAGGAAGCCAAATGTCTGGTTTGCTGAGCTGTTAAACTAAATCAAATGAAAATTTTAGTGAGTGAGCATGAAAAAGGTTGTAAGATTGTTGTTAAATGAGAGGATTAGAGCAGTATAAAATGTAAAATTGTGATAGGGGAATTAACTTATGAAAGTATAGGTAGGATGAAAGGTAAATATGATAAGTTATTAGTGGAAAAGAAAATGTGGTCTTTTTAATTAAAGTCTTATGGCTGACTAACCTCTAAGGTTTATTTTCTACATTGGTTTGATCAAGAGGTATCATGTTGCTGAGCCTTAAATCATGAAGCATCTCTTAGTTTTGTACATATACTCTTATTACATATACAATATACAAAATGCAGTGCCTTATGAAAATATTCACCTCCTTCCCATGATGTCCCATTTCAACAAGTTACAAACGTATGCAAACTTTTAAAGCAGATGTTTTAATCAAACCTTGAAAATTTAGTACTTTGAGTGAAACAAGTTAAATGTCAGCAGAAACTGCAAAGATAAAAAATGTAGGGCAAAAATATTCTTTCTTCTGATTCAATACTTGATGGAAGCACCTTTGGTAGTGTCACAAATAGTGTAAGATGACCAGGGGAAGGGTCATTCAAAACCGGTATTTTCAGAATGACCTGCTTAAAATACTCGGCACAGACCTGAGCAAAATGGCCGCCAAGAAGTACCAGCTGACCCGCATATGGAAAGGGTCTATTCAGAGAAACAACGAGACACAGCTGAGCCTCATCAGGAACCAAAATATAAATGCCCTGGAAGCAGTGAACCGGTGTGGAAGCTGATAAGGTGAAAGTGGTTTGGAGGAGGGAGAGGAACTAGGATTGAGTTAAAGGAAGGATTACAGAATAACGGACTATCGAAAGGAAATACGGATTACGGTTTATGGATTGTGGTTTGGATACGACGCAGATTTATTTGACGGACTTTGGAACTTGAATAGGATCAGGATTGAGAGAACGGATTACAGACTGGATTTGGAAGATAATCGGACAGAAGAAACTCCACGAAAATTAAGAAAGAAAAGTGTGGTGTGAGTAATTTTATCTCATTTATGTAAACTTTTCCCCCGGAGGCACCAAAATAGGAACACCTACTGTAAATGCAGGATAATTTTAGCTTTTATAGCCACCTACACCACCTAGCAATTATAACAGTACTAGGATTTGAGATTTTCCACTCTGCCATTCAGCCCTACCCTATGGTGTAAGAGATTTTGTCAACTCATGGATTATTTCCCCTCCATCAGTCATTGAACTGTGTAGCTCTTTCAAAGCTGCCATTGGACTAATCATCCCTAACAAGTTTTCTCCTGCCTGTCTGTTACGTTCCACATCCCTCCTTTCTGTTATGATTAGTTTCTATTATTTCCTGGTGCGTCTCGTTTGGTTTTTGGTTAAAAGCCTAGTGTCTCTGCAGTTCCTGGCTCAGTATTGGAAGATGGACGCTACGAGGCTTGCCTATTTCCCGGGTAACCCGAAGGCAGACCTTCCCCAGCGCCCTGACCGCCTGGGTCCGGGATTCAGAGCGCCTGGTCCCATAATGTTTTTAGTTCCTCTTCCTGTTCCGGTTCTGACCCGGTTCCTGTTTTTAACTCTTGTTCTTGGATGGATCTCCCGGCCCTTGGATTATGGACTGTGCCCCGACTTCCCTTTCTGGACTTCCTTGGACTCGGTTGCTTCCGCATAGGGTCTTTAATAACGCACTCCACGGGAGTCCCATGACAGAATACTGAGCCAACTACAAAGACCAAGTGGATGGTAATCCGGAAGCCCAGGACCCCATCTATCCGAAGACTCCCTCTGTCTCGTCCCCAAAGGTACCCTCTCATTTCGATTTTTTTTTTGATTCCTTATGGACTGTGCCTTGTATTTTTCATGGACTCTCTGGGACTGTTTTTTTTGTGTGTCTTTTTTCTATGGAATGGGTAGCCTTTTGTTCATCGTTCTTTCTTTGACAGTTTTTTGTGGGGTTTTTTTCTCCCTTATTTTAGGGCCTCAGGAGCTGCCCTCAAAAGGGGGGGGGGGGGGGGGGGGGATACTGTTAGGGTCTTTAATAACGCACTCCATGGGAGTCAGAACTGGCTCCCGTGACACTGCCTCCCAGGTTGGACAGTCTGATCTAGGCAGTGTTTTAGTGGTACAATACACCTTTCGTAATGATTGACTTTACCACACACAAACATATATCTTTTTCAGCCTTTGAAATGTTTAACATTCATTTTTTTATGTGTCTTTCAACAACTTTATCCACAAGTTCTTTTGAGAGCTCCTTGATCTTCATGGTTGAATCTTTGATTAAAATTCTTCACCTCACTAAGGGACTTAACAGAGACGTGTATTAATTCCCAAATCATGTGAACCACCATTATTGTACACAGCCACTCAACAAATTGTATGAATTGTCAAAGTAATTTTAGGCATCTAAATTAATTTCTGTTTGCTCAAGGGGATGTATCAACACTTTAGTTTTGATTTTTATTTACAGTTTTTGCTGATTGATCTTTAAAAAATACTGTACTTTACCGTTTGTGGGAATTGTATGCATTGTACTTCCAGTTGAGCGCTCAATGGCTGTTGACTGTGGCAGACACAAGAGCCCACCCCTACGACTTGCGACTCTCTATGAGAAAATCAAACCACTTTGTTGTAGGGGCTGTTAAGAGCGCTATGACTGAGTTGCTGGGGGTATCACACTACACAACTGATGGTAACGGGTGTGCGCTGCAACTGTCTACAACTCACTGTGATTTTCTTACGATTATGTAAATGAAGGCTATGACTGAAAATCATAGGAAAAGTCATGTAGTGTGACGACGGCATTCACTTTAGGAAGAGTAAGAAGACTTGCTTCTGTTAAAGCAGAGTGGATAACTGACATAACTACAGGTTAAGGCTCCTATCATGCAAGATAACTTAGAATACTCTATCAAAGTTATATTACCTGTCATGACTAACCTATTTGTCATGGTGCATTTCTTTTCAGGAAAGGTTTTCCTTGGCTCTATTTAGAAAGAAAACTGACATGAAATCATAAACTTAAATTCCTTTTATAAGATCTTTGATACTAAATATTAAATATTACAATTGTAATTTTTAAGCACTGAAAGATGTAGGTACACATTTAAAACTCAATTGCTTGTGCAATACCTACATTTTTTCTTACACAACACATAGGTTTTAAAATTGCTTGAGGGTCAGGGTCTGTTTTTTTTATTGGGGAAAAAAATATTTTACTCTGGTAAATGAAACCTCTAATCATTTCTAAATATTCAGATCACAATTTTTTACATTTTACACAAAAGACCATGGGCGTTTGGATCAAATTACCCAGAAATGTCACCTAAGCTGGAAGAGATCCTTGTATCAGATAGCTCCTAGGAAAATGGGCTAAATGGGCTCTTCACATAGAAAAAAATATGGCATTGTGTTTCGGCAATAATCACTTACTGACAATATAGGTAGTATAGGTCTTTATGGAAGCTTATAAATGAGATAATGGTGTAGACTGTTGCTAAGGACTTAAGAGAAAGTGAAAATAGTGGTGAAAATGTAGTTAAAAAATCATTAGTTGAAACATTATAAAATCTTAAGGAGATCTGATTTCCTAAAGAATCTGTAATTTAAATTAAAAAGTAATGCAAACTTAAACCTGAGAAATTACTGTATTTTACAGTACCAAGGAAATGCAAGCTGATAAACAGGCCAACAAAAATATTGTTGAAAATCCATAGGTTTTCTATGGAAAACATTAAAAAGCCACAAACCTAATGTAGGGTTAGGCAAGCACACTCTTCAGGTGCCACACTGGCCTATGATTTTCATTCCTTAATAACTACAGTACATTAAATAATTTAAGTGGATAAGATGTCACTCAAAGACTGGAGTTATCTAGCCCTACTCTAACTATAGGGGTTAGGAACCTGAGCCATACTATCACTAAAATTACAGTTTTCTTACTAACATGCAAATAATGTACAGTAGAATTTGGTTATCATCATCCATGTTACTCTAATACTTTTAAGATATTGCAATCCCTAATCTTATGTGTTTCCAAAGACATTACTTAGAAGCTAGTAAAATAATCAAATACAAATATTTTAAATTGAAATCCTTATAACCTTATCATATTCCTAAGTCAATCCATTCAGTCTATAAGAACCTGTTTCTTCATATTTTGCTGTTAAAAAGCATTGGAATACATACTGTGCATGTCACACCTTCTGTCACCAAGCAGACAGATTTGACATTTTTTCTGAAAAAGTGCTTAGTACAAACACTTCTAATTGAATGTTGCTCTAAAAAGCAACTTTTATTGTGCTACTGTTTGCATTTATGTAGTTCCTCTCAGAAATGTTTACTAAGCCACTTACTGCAGAGTTACAATAATTCTTTATGTGCATACAGTATACTGTAGTAATACTAAGTTTATTGTGAAACACTTTGTTTTAGGCATTTATTATGATAATTCCTGTTTGTTAAAGATAAAAGAAACTAACTTTTTGACTGCACAATTTTGATATTTTAAGAAATCAATGAACTGTAGAATTGTAATTTCTTTAATAATGTAATAGATAAGACTCACCTTTGGTTGAAAATGTCTGTTAAACAGACAAGCGATGTGCAACATCAGATCTACAATGGCATGTTTTGAAATTCTTATCAAAGTGTAAATAAAAATTGTCCCTATTTTGTTGATGTTTACAAACTGCTAAATGGCTGAATAATACATAACCGAACTACGATCAGTCACTGACATTTTTATTTCATACATTCCATTGCTTTCCTTAAAATGTTTTTCCTGCATTTCTGCAAGAATCACTTTTATTATTGCTCCTCTAGCATGAAAAGTTTTAGTTTCTCTATGGCTCCGTACCTAAACAAGCCTCTAACTTGTTTTCAAGTGGAGATAGTATAGTAACATTGTAAACTATTGATAATCATCCTCACCAAGACAATTTTTAGCTGTCAGCATAAAACTTTTCACCAGTGCTTACCATTAACCATTCTAAGCCTGAAATATAAAAAAAAAACAGAAGTGACAAAGTGTAAAAAACAGGACAGGAGTAACCATAGAAACCAATATTAAGAAAATTCCCTCTATATCTGAGCTCTTTGTCTTACTATTGCACCGCCATAATTATACTGGTTTATCAAAAAAAAAACTTTAAAGGTTTTCATGTAGAGAGAGACAAAGCAATGAATGACAACATGGGGGTGATCTATTAGAAACCAGTGTGACTCTGGCGGTGCTGAATACCTATCAATAACATGATGATCTAAAGGAGCAGTGTTGAGATACTGACTGTAAATTTCTTCAGCAGCCAGCTAAGACTTTGAAGTGTTGATGTCAGACAAGGAAGCACAGGCAACGGCTATAAACATATTAAATAACAATTGCTCTGCGTTTCATTCAAAAAGCTCTGTGGGAGTGAAGATGACATGAACATGGTTTAGAGAACCTTAATCTATTGTAAATAAAATACACTAAGAATATTTAATATCAGAGCTAAAAAATGGATGAGTCTGTGAAAGCCTGACATGCAGGAATATAATCTATTCCAATAATTTCAATAATTCAATCCTGACTGATAGAAAAGATTCTGCAACTGGAAAATACTAAATGCAAATACCATAGGCCAGACAGAATGCTTCAATGTCTGAAAACAATGTACAGTATAAAGGCATCTTTTAATTTATTAGAAAATAGCTTCGCTGCTGTGAAAACAAACTTAATGGCTTTATTTCAAGGATATTGGAGATCCCTTGCATGTGCAATACTTTGTGTAATAATTGAAAATGTTGTTTATGGTAATTTGTTGCTAACATTTACTATTTACTCTTCAGTCCAAATGAGGACAAGAGACCAGGCTAATGTTAAAGGGTGACAGTGACACAGTAGTTACCATTGGTGAGTCAAAGAACAGGGGCCCTCGGTTCAATTATGGTTCTGGGGTGCTATCTGTGTGGAGTTTGTATCTTCTCCCCATGTTTGTTTATTTATTACGGGTTTCCTCCAACAATCCAAACATATACTGGTAGGTTAATGGGCTTCTGGGAAGATTGGCCCTGGTGTGAGTGTGCACATGTCTGTGCATTTGCCCTGCAACGGACTGGTATCCTGTCCAGGGTGTATCCTGCCGCTTTTTGCCAGGATAGACTCTGGCTGCCCTGCAACCCCACCTTGGAAGAAGAGGTTAAAAAATGGATGGATGACATCTTTTAAAAATGAAAAGCCCAACATAGTTGAATAATTTAAGAAATGCAGGGAGAACAACAAATATTACAGTATAAATTAAATATTTTGAAGGAAAGCCTTGATAAATGTTTGCAAAAATAGGTTCTGGTGCTCCCATAGCCATGTATTGTATATAGCAGTTAGAAAATGGATTAATTCGGAGATCAAGTAGTTAGCAAAGATCAAGCATATGGTGTATGGTTTTGGAGTCTTATGATCATTAGGAAAATTTTTAATATTATGAAAGTATTTTTTTATGAATGCTACTGTACTAAATGTAGTAAAGTAAGCTTAAATTAGGGGGATTATTATTAATAATAATAATAATGCACAATAAATGTATTTCAGCATATTTGTGTGCATAGAATTTTGAGAAGCAGCCTATGATTTGAGAGCACAGTTTATGTTGTGAATTAATGTGTGCTTTAAATTCAGAGCCTTAAGACACACTTACTGTTTCATTTCAGAAATTAATTTCATAATGAAGAATTTTTAGCACATTATCCACTTATCTGGAAGTAACATAAGGACATATTACATAGACAGGACTAGAACTGAGAAACATCTTGTAATTTCTAGTACGCAGCTATTTCAGAATCATATTTCAAACCTTACAAACCTAATTGTATCTTGTGGTAAAGTTTGTGGTTCATGACCCGGTCACAAAGAAAGAACAAGAAAAACTATTTAGGAAACTCATGTCAAAACAAATGGAAATGTATCACATGGGAGTCTAACACAATTTAGTAATCAAATATTGGCATTCTATGATTATGTATATTTTATTATGGCATTTCATAATATGGACTAAAACTGCACAGTTGAGTTTAAAGAAGGAAGTCTGTGAAGCCCCCCTGTTTAGTGGTACCAAACATTGATAAGACATCACAGTTCAGTACAGATTACAGAAAAGTGTACGCTGAAACACCAGACATCGTATGTTTAACCATAGTCAAGGACCGATGTGCTGTTCCCTTTTGTAACAGGGTTACTCTCTGGAAATTAGACACAAGAAGAGTATTATTGGACAATGTTGTGTGGCTCTGGCAGACTTCTCTGTATCTTGTGTATCGTCTTTTTTTTTACACTTGTTAATGTTAATGTGACACGGAAGATATTATTAATGACCTTTTAAATCTGAAACTGTTACTGTAACTCTACTTCACACCTGCATGTCAAGATCACAGTTAAAATTAAGAAAAATCAAACCTTTGATTGGATAAGAACGTCATGATTGTTACGCAAGGAAGTGAAAAGTGCCAATTTGTTACAGTTACCATCAGGAGGAAAAAAGGTTTATTTTTTTATTTGTGGCTGCTGCAGTTGCACCCTTTGCAATGGCTGGATAGTTAACACTTCCCAATTGCTTTGTCAGTCTGTCCGTGGGGGGCTCTCCTTGACAGCTGACACTCCTCCATACGCTTAAGTGAAAAATTAATAAAAACGCCAATGTAAACGTCATATTTACAATTGGTTGAAAATACAAATGTAAAGTTCTCTTAACCTTTCTCAGTCAAGAACAAGAATTCACGTAGGAAGTTGTATCAGCATGCGTAGGCTGCAAAAGATCAGCTAAAGGGGGAAAAAATGCTTTCAGAGAAAACAATGTTTCAGGTGTGAAGAATACAGACCCCCAACTCAATTGCAGCCTAAATGTTTCCCCACACATCCTGCCCCAGCTGCTATTGGAATATACAAAAATAAAGCACTGAAACCATTACAGTATATGGTCAGGTGTTTTGCAGACATAGGGATAGTAATTCTGGCTTTATGAACTCACTTACACCTGGAATTTGTTTTATTCAAAATAAGGTTTTTGAAAATTGAACCAGGTACTAGATCTTGTTTATATAAAAGTTCTGAACATTTTCACAAATTGTAATCTTTAAAATGCCGGTGGTTTGAAGGTTCTGTGTCATTTGTTGGCGGAGTTATTGACATCTGAAACATCCTGTCTCAAAAATAGGAGTTTAAATAATATTCCATTTTGCTCATTCATATTTTCTATTCACTGAACACATTATGATATATAAAAATAAAATTTCGACATCTAATTTTGCTTGAAGAATAAAAAATGTCCGTACAGAAGCTTTATTTAAATGAGCAGAAAGTCACCTTGTCCGGAAATGTCCGGGAAAACAATATAGGCATGGGCAATAGACAATGAAACACTCAAGAGTTTGTAATGTAGGGCACTCTGAATGAGTTCAACTTTGATGCAGGACAAATAAATGTATTTCCCACAAGCTATACTGTATAGCTTTAAAACTATATAACATCGCGCTGTATGCATGTGGCACGTCTTTGTTCAAGTTTTAAAACTACAGTATGGAAAAACAAGTGTTAAGAAAAAATAGAACATCTGATTGCTGGTTGCCTTATGTTAAAGAGCAACAATGACAACAGAGCATGTTACTGAAAATGCATCCCCACCCCCAAGCAGAACTGTCTATTCTACATGAAAAACAAAGTGGGGTGTAACACTCCTAGCCTCTGTGAGTAATACAGAGCTGCATTACATAAAATTGCTGCAATGAAAAAATACTGTAGTAGGTAAAAGTTAATTCCAAGCTGGAAAAAAAAGACTCAACATCTCCTCTATAAATCTTCAGCTTACAGACCATCAAAGGTCATTTATTATTAATAATATATTCTTTATCGCATTAAAATTGGAACGTTTTTTACAAGTGTCTATTTTATCTATTTTCTAACTGCTTTATCCAGGACAGGTAACAGTCTCACCAATACTATTTGATAAAAATTTTTACGATTTTGACAGACTTCAGAATGCTTCGACTGATGCTTAAAAATGTAACATAATGCATACTGTGGTAAAAGAGCTATTGAGCAAAGAACATCTTTCTGCCTGTGAAAAGATTTGCATACTGTATGTAGTTTATTCTTATTTGTGTGAAAACAGGAAATACAGAGGGAGTTTCAGAAATTAAATAGAGGTCTGGAACACCCTGTCTCAAAAATAGACGTTTAATAAATTGAAGGTTGTGAAAACAGTGACAAATCTCCCCGAACAAAATACAATTTTAAAATACAAACAGTTTGAAATTATTAGTTATTAATAAATCACTTAACTTCAAACATGTTGCGATATTTAGAAATACCAAACAATTTAATATAGTGTCCATAATATTTACTATTCTAGTTTTTCAAAGAAATGTTTATTTGTTAAAGGTAAGCTCATGCTGAGATTGAACCCCTGACCTCCAGCATGTGAGTCACGACGCCAAAGCCATCACACCAACGCGCCACTTGACAACCTACCTAATCTATACCTGAAAGAGGTAGGCAAAATGTTTTCAAGTAATCATTGGTGAAAGAGAATGGACTATGTTAATACATTGAGCTATATGAAAATAAATCCTTAAATATCCTTATTAATTTATTTAGATATGTGATTCCATAGTATATTCCCTATTAATCAAATTTTTAAAAGAATGCTTTTTTTTACTGTGACAATGAGTGCAAATATTCATAGAAAAGTTTAAAACATTATAACTTTTTTAAAGTATATAAACTTAATATAGTCAAAAAGAGCACCTAAAACTTTTCCAAAATAACCACAGTAAGTAACCAAATGAAAGACTTTGATTCTTAAATTGTTTAAGAAGAAAGTGGAAAACCACTACCAGCCATATACAGTCTGATAATATATTTATGGCATTCAGAGACATTATGCTCCTCTTATTTTTATGCTCAGCTGCCAAATTTTCCCTTTAGATGTAAACTTCCATATTAATATTCAATATTAAGTGGATTTAAACATGCACAGTAAAGAGATTAAATGAAGCAATCATTTCACTAACAACCAATACACCACAAGTGCCACTTGTCGGTCATTTTGGCCAGCCAATCACGTACTGCGGTATTCCGTGCTATTCTGCGGATGATTTCGCAAAGTACAGGTTTACCGCTCATTTTGAATGGCTGCATCTGTACACTTCAACTTTAAAAACAGGTCAAAATTCTGAGGAAAAGTGAGGACTTTAATAAAACAATTTTATATTGATCCTTTTTATACCTCTAACATTTCTACTTGGATATTATTCTTTATAAGATATGGAGCTTTAATGTTTTAAAATTTTTAGGTCACACATGTAACAGTACTTGCAATATAACACTTAAGATGAGGTCCTAATACTTAAAAATATTCTTCATTAATTCATCTAAAGATCTTCAGTAACCAGTGAATCAAATACTGGGTTACAGTGAACCACAACTCGGCTCATTCGGTAATGGACAAAACAGAATAAACACTGTATAGGGAGGCATGTCCATCATGTCTGAGTTAATTGATTCATACATTAAACCTTAAAAAATGTTTATAGTATGTCTAATGGTGAGATGTATAAACTGTACACAGTTAGGAAACCTTATGATATGAATAGATATTTAGCAATTTAGTCCATTTTAACCTAAGTCCAGCACATTATCTTTGTGTTTCAGAAATGTATTAATAAAATATGGAATACATACTGTTATGCTGTGAACCATTGTTGACAATTATCTTAATGAACACAAGAATACATTTTCTCCTTTCATTTAGTACGTGAGTGAAAGATCTTTATGAATATGGCTTTCTTTGTATTCAGAAACATTTTAAGTTCATGTACTGTCATTAGTTAAAAATAAATGGATTATATGCAGTTCTTGTACTGCTTGTAGTGTATTAATTTAGAAACTAAAGCACAATCAGAAATAGTTGGTAGCACACAATAAATTAGGTCACAACTTTATTAGTCATCTAGAATGTAACATGATCAACTTTCATAAATCCATAGAAATTCCATACCATAGTTTTATTTGGTGTATAATGTCCCATTCCACCAGTTATTCATCTGAACATTTTGTCAGAACAATACTTCAATTCACCATCTAAACAATATCAGTAAACATTCATTTGAAAATAAATGTGACATATTACTAATTACTTCATGTTTCATAACATTAAATTCCAAAGATGTGATTTCCAGAGGGTGAGAAATGATATCATACTTTAATTATCTGGTGTCTTTCCTTATGATATTTTCATAAGTGATTCACCTGATTCATTGCAATGAATCCAATGACAGCAATAAAATACAACTCATTTGACAAAGAGAGTTATCCTCTAACAGGCTGACATACAGTATTCCTGAATGATTTCACAGCTTTATACTAGACTTATCAGGATAAAAAGACATATCACTACTCAATATCAATTTGAACTTGTACACCATATAGTACGAAATAAGCAAGTGTTATTTGTTTGCAGTACTATAAATGTACAATAAATTGACTACATAATGTGAATTCAAACTGTCAGCATGCAGTTTCATAAATTACTTGGCACAAAAACAAACTCAAAGCATAATCATGCTTTCTTAAATCATCTGAAGTAAAAATATCTCTGACTTTGATGTAAATAATATAAAAATTCAACAAAACTAAATAAACAAAAACTAAGAACAATGTTGCCCATCTTTGAAGCTGTGCCATTAGGGATACTTGTACCAGATTATATAGTATATATCTTACAATTTAAAAATAATCTTATTCAGTTATGTACCAGCTTTCAAGTTGGTTTCATTTATTGTTCAGAAATTATAAAAAGACACATAAGTAATTAATGTCTTAATGGCTTGCTGATGCCAAAATATTAAATATCAGCTGCCTTCACCTCATGCTTCTTATCATTTCTAAAATGTCTGTTTTATGAAGTACATTCTAATGTGATTTATAGACATGCACTGTATGTTATTAGCTCATGTAACACATCTGAGAAGCGTTTCCAGCTGTCTGGCACCAAACACCTTACAAAGGTCACTTTTACTCTGGGTTGTTTTGTTCATTTGTCTGTAAATCCTGTCATGAATGTTCAAAAAGAAGTGGCATAGCCAATACAAGCACAGCAATTTTCTATATTGTTTATTTTATGCAGTTTCTTTTCCTACCTTTTTTGTTCCTAAGTCAAGACTATGTGATTTACAAGATACACTCTCATTGACCTCCATTCAAACTTGTTTCATTCCCAATACTTGCCAGCACACTTTTCTCACCCAGCTCTGTACATGTAATGGTCATGGGTCCTAAAGTAAATGAGCATTCTTTACCTTGATATCAGAATTGTGTTGATTTGAGGAGACCACGATGCTATTTAATAGAGTATTTTCCAAACACCTTAAACATAGAAAGCTCATATAATGAGTTGTAATTACCCTAGACATTTTCTCTTTCTGATAAAAGACCAACAGCTAAAGGTTTACACTGAAGTACAGTACTCTAATCAGATTAACTGTTGAAACCAATTCTATCTGAGGAAAAGTCCTCATCAAGATAATAGAAATTGGCAATCATTACATTCAGATTTATGCATAACATCTACCCACAGTTTTCTTTTTCAAGTACATCTTGAGGATCTATGAAATATCTGATTTTTGTGAAAGATTTTAAATTAATTTCTAAACTTAACAATGAAATGCTTTCATGATTGAAAGGTAGTGCACATTTTAATTTACTGATGGTGAACCAAAACCTATCAGCCTATGCTACTCTTAAAATTATCCACTACAGCAATGAAAAATATTACCCCTTAACTGATTTTTTAACAAAGGTCAAAGAAATCAGTCTCCTTTCCTGCACAACAGCGACACCTACCGCTGGGTGGGTGATCTTAAATTACTGTCTAAGCAAGGTCCTTAGAAAATCAAGATTTCATGGACTTTATCATTTAATTTGTGAAATGGTGTTTTTCCCCAATACAGCAAATACAGTACATTGTGGTTTTCTCCATGTTAAGCAGTTCAGTGCCTGTATTCTGAGCATGGAATGCTGTGTGTAGATTTGGATAAGCTTCATTCTAAATTCATTGGAAGTTATTATTTAAATTGAATGAATGCTTTTCTTAAAGTTATCACACTCCATCCTTCCATTTTTACTGCTTTATCTAATACAGGGTTACAGGGGCGACTATCTCTGCAAGCAATGGACACTAGGCAGGATACGCCCTGGAGGGGACACCAGTCCATCACAGAGCAGACAGACAGACAGACAGACAGACAGACAGACAGACAGACAGACAGACAGACACCAGGGTCAGTTTTGCCACCGAAGCCAATTATCCTACCAGTATGTCTTTGGACTGTGGGACAAAAGCCGAGCACCTGGATGAAAACCATGCAAACCATACAAACATAGAGGGAACATAAACTTCACACAGATGACATTCCAAGAAATGAACCCAGGGAACCAGCACTGCGAGGTAGCAATGGTAACCAATGTGGCACCTACATATACAGTATCACATAAGTTTCAAAACTAGCAAATTCCACAACCCTGCTTTATAATGTAAGAACATGAGAAAGGTTATTAGAAGAGGCCATTTGGCCAATCTACAGCAGTTCTTGTGATAGTAGCCAACTGATGGGAGGATAAAAATGGACACCTGAAGAAGGCTCCACAGTAGAAATGTTGTGTTTCCTTTCTTTTCTTTTCCGCATGGAACAAACCCATTACCTGTTCCTTTGCAACTTACGCATGCTGACGCAGCTACCTACTTGAACTATCTCACCCAGATCTGTCTCAAAAATCCAGGATATTGGCTTCAACAGTATGGCTGGGTAGCTTGTTCTATAGTCCTACAAAGCTTTGTGTGAAAAAATGGCTCCTGTTCTCTGAAATGTACAGATGAAGCCATTCCAAACGAGCGGGGTATGCCGCGGTACAACGCGGTGGGCGTGTCGCATCAAAACACGTCATGCCGCACTTTACCGCATGCAAATTACATTATGTTAATAGTATCTGGAATCACCTTGTAAAACCGCCAGGTGGAGCTAATAAAGCTTAAGCTCTTATGTACATGAGCTGTCACCAGAAAACACCTGGTTTCGAAACCCGATCACTGCTGAGGGACAATCTTTATTCAATTAAGAATTTAAGTTGTGTGCTCTTTAGACTTTTAAATTTAAACTGTGTATTACAGCATGCTAATCATTAAAACTAAAACATTGGTATATTTTATGAAAGCAATATTGCTCAGTTGGACAAAAGTATACAACCTACCACCTTTATCATAAATATTTTAATTATGCAGAAGTATTTTATGCATCAAAGTCTTTACCGAAGATATTACTAATAGTATTAATAATGAATGACCTTGGACAAGCTGTAAACTCAAAGTATTACCCTGGTCCACATTCTTTGTAACCCTCTTTGGAAACGAAAATACTATTTTTTCATTGACAAAAAGTAACACCACAGCATTTCGTTGTACAGATGCAGCCATTCAAAATGGGTGGGGTATTTCGCGATATACCCCGGTGGGCGTGTCGCATCAAAACGCAGTATCACGCAGTGTATCGCGTCATTTGACGTCATGCCGGAAAGTATCCTGAATCACTTTGTAAAACTGCCAGGAGGAGCCAATAAAGCTTAACCTCTCATGTACAGCATTTGAGCTTTTAAATTTCAACTTTGTATTACAGCATGTTAATCATCAGTCATTAAAAAGTTGGTATATTTTATGAAAGCAAGATTGCTCAGTTGGACAAAAGTACACAACCTACCTTTATCAGAAATATTTATGCATCAAAGCCTTTACCGAAGATATTACTAATAGTATTAATAATGAATGACTTTGGACAAGCTGTAAACTTAAAGTATTACGCTGGTCCACATTCTTTCTAACCGTCATTTTAAACAAAAATACTTTTAGTTTTTTCTTTGACAAACACCACAGCATTTCGTGGATAATTTCTTTAGCACATTTGTACAAGCACTTGAAATCTGTCCAAGCCCTACTTTGTCAGGCATTTTCTTTTACTGCAACGGACATAAAAACTCCCTTGCTTTTAACAGAGCGTTTCATAATTTCTAACTAGGAAAATTATTTAAACTGCGACACTTATCATTCAACCAGAGCTCAAAATATCACAAGGATCCTCAAGAGCACATCAAAGACTGTATTACAAGATACTTGTATCAGATACATGAGAATCCAGGCTTTTTTATCAACGCTTTCTTTTCCGTATACCAGATATTATGGAACCACTTCAGAAGGGTGTCAGCCAGTCAGATTCCAGGAATCGGTACTTTAAAGAAAAAATACACACCGGTATTCCATTTCTCCCTAAACATTTTAAGCATCGAAGTCTAACTAACATGTAAAATAGCGTGTAAAAAAGTGGTAGTTTTAAGCTTTTCTGCTAATATAATATGGAATCGCGTATCTAAAGAAATTAATAACGATATGATTATATTTGTGTACTGCGACAGGGCTGTGTAGGGCTGTTTCGCCTCACAATCAGACAAATGCAACATAAATTGGGCTGTGTAGTCTTCTAAGTATCTTAATAAACTTTCAGCATAGCTTTCTCCCCGTTTAGATTTATTTTTCTTGGGATCTTGGGATCAAACGTGGAAAGATTAGATTGTAATCGTTTTTATTTTTTAAATACATTTTAGAAAAGTGTAATCTATACTAAAAAGCTGTACACCACCTGCTATAAAGATACATATTGTAATACTTTCGGGCTCGGATAGGACGGACACAAGAACTCAGACTTGCGGAGTTAAAGCAAGTTAAAGCCTTGATTTTATATATCACCTTTAAAAGTGGCATCATAAAGCAATACAGATTACAAAGTAAATACCCAACACTGATTGTACCCATCTGTCGTGCTAATAAAGACCTTTAAATTGAATTGAATTTTATTACTTGTTTTTCAGGAAGTTAAAAAAACACTTGAATTACGTATCCAGTCTCTCGAAATAAAATTATTTTTCAAGCAATGCAACTAACGTTGGGCAACGTGTTTTTTTTAATCCAACATTGACAGCCACATCTTAAATCTTGTCAGTCAGCTCTTTTTTCTCTATTTGAATTGTGGCGATTCAAACAACTTGGGATAACAAGTGGTCTCAAAGTCACCGAGCTCACAGAGCTTCAACAACAGATGACAATTTCCTTAGTCCTTCCTTAGTCTTCCTGAAATTGTCAGATTATGAGTGAATAAAAGCATTTTATTAAAAACACGTTTGCGTTTGTTTGGGAGCTATATTATGTATTTTTCATATGTAAGATATAATTATGTGTTCCAGCTTACACATCGCACGACTTTAAAAGCTAGAAAAACAGGTTTCGATTCACATTGTCTGGCGAGCCTTGTTTTGTCAAAGGAAAATTCTATTCTACTCTGAGAATGTAGGGGGAGGAAGAATGCCCGTGGTCTTTTCACTTACTGCAATACACCAATGCATTAGCATGTTAAAGCGATTTCATTGAGGAGCCTAGCTTTCTTAACTAGTAAGTACTGTACTTACTGGGTTTTGAAGGGGGGAGGTGTCTTTCGCTGGAAATCTCGCCCCCTTCTACTTTGAAAATACCTGTGAAACCGGTTTAATGCGTCACAGCCAGCACTCCCGCAGAGAGGGGGGTTGTACTTGCAGTGCATCGGTATAGATGGGAAAGCCAGAGCCGAGTCAAGTCTAGCCATGTGTGAGTCTAGTCTCACAGAGCTTCAACAGCAGATGACAACTTGTGAGTTCGATTAAGAATGAATAAAAGCATTTAATTAATAACGCGTTTGCGTTTGTCTGGGTGCTGACAAAGTAAAAAATTACTTTTTGACAATGAAGAACCGTGTGTGTGTCTCTCTCTCTTCTGGCGTTTGTAATCGTTTTTATTTTTAAATACATTTATCAAAGTAATGTACCATAAAAGTATTGTGAGACATATTTAGGTTAACATGTTCAGTGTTCAGTGTGTGGTAATTTGTTTGGTGCGAGTGAAGTTTTATTTAAAATCTGACCCAGGGAAAAGTGTGGTGTGGACGACTGAGGAGAGAATGCAGGCTCGCGCTGTCCCCGTTATTCTTTTTGAGCCAGTGAAAGCTCTGTTGTCCTTCACATGAATGCCTGAATCATTGTACCGAACCCAGGATTTTACAGTATTTTTTCTTTAAAATACCAATAACAGCAACATACAGTTTACATAATATGTTGATGTTCCAAAATTAATATCGTTTATGACCTTTATGACCTTCGTTATGCTCTTCGTTAATGTCTAAGCCGGAACACATCATTATATCACATTTTGTATTTCTTTTAAAAAAAATAATAAAAATCGTTTGCCCAGCCTAACAGTATTGTTATTGTTTTTATCCTGTAAAGCGCTTTGAGGAGTCACCTTTAAAGGCGCCATATACAATAAAGTTCATTATTATTACTATTGTTAATTTGCTGGACAGAGAGGTGAACATTATTACGCAGAAGACAAAGATAGCGATTTACGTTGCATTGTGCATTGTGCTGCTGTAATACAGTTTTAAATAATTAAAAGTCTAAACAGTATCAGCTTTATTTACGGGTTTTAAATAAAGGCGATTTAAACGCGATTTAAATCAATATAAATGTTTATATTGTAACGCATAGGTGACTATTCATTGTTATTAAAATGACTTAAATTCAATCATGTTTTAATATTTAGAAATATAAATTTGTTTGGTGCGAGTGAAGTTTTATTTAATCTCTGACCCAGGGAAACGTTTTATTTTTTCAAAGAAATGTTTGTTAAAAAAAAAGTCATGGCTTCGGCCGGATTCAAACACGCAACGTGTGATGTAGGAGTCAGGAACCTAACCCACAGCTCCACCGGCAAGGTCACATGAAGAGTGTTGAAAAAGCCCTACAAACATTATCAACAGACATCGTACAGCGTGTACTATTCTTGTGTTGCGGTACATGAATATAATTATATCGTTATTAATTTCTTTAGATACGCGATTCCATATTATATTCCCTTTTAATCAAATTCTAAAAGTATGCTTGTTGACTCCGGTATCACGTTAGTTAAATACTTCGATGCTTAAAATGTTTAGGGAGAAATGGAATACCGGTGTGTATTTTTTCTTTAAAGTACCGAGACCAGCCATATACTGTATGTTTATGTTCCAAAATTAATATCGTTTATGGCCTTCACACGCGTTACAGTATGCTCCTACTCTTTTTATGCTCAGCTACTAAGATTTCCCTTCAGTGGTAAAATTCCATATAAATATTCAATACTAAAACGGGCACAGTAAAGACATTTAAATCTTTCTACGACCGACCAACGCACCACGAGTGCAACGTGGTACGTCAGTCAACCAATCACGTACCGCAGTATTTTGCGTCATGATGCGCGAGGCCGTAGCCAATTACCCGCGATACGTGTCTGTGCCGCGTACTTTGAGTGGCTGCATCTGTACATTGTCATGTTTCACATCCTTTGATGTTTTTTTTATTTTGAAACCGTGATCTTGACATGCAGGTGTGAAGTATAGTTAACAGCTTTAGATTTAAAAGTTTATTAATAATATCTTCCGTGTCACATTAACATTGGAATGTTCTTACAAGTGTAAAAAGAGGCGATAAACAACATGTCTCCTCTATAACTCTTCAGTTAACAGAGAAATTCTGCCAGAGTCACACAAAATTGTCCAATAATACTCTTCTTGTGTCTAATTTCTAGTATAGCAGGCTTTGCGTGATAAGCACATTGTATAATGGAGATGACATTACCCATGTCTATATCACTGTACAACACAGGTTTGAGGCGGAGTGTCTGTTAATAAAACAGAGCGCATTCCAATACATATAACTACTGCATGATTTATTTATCTGTTTCATGAGGGGAATTATATCAGTCAGAATCTTAGATTGCCAATTGTAAAAATAACCCTTCTTCCCTCCTTTGTTTAACTTTAAGAATTGCATGAAGAAATCCTTAATCACAATACCATCACTTAATCTATCCAGATACACAAATTCATGCCAGAGCCAATAACAAGCTATAAGAGTGGACTATTTTTATGTATTCACTATATAAGAAACAAACTGAAAGTAATACTCTGATCGCTCATTGAACCATCGGGTGCTTTGTACCAAGTTAAAGACTTTGATGCATAACATATTTATGAATAAATAAATTATTTACAATGAAGGTGGAAGGAGCAATCTTGCTTTTATAAAATATACAGACTTTTTAATGTTTAATGACTAACATGCTGTAATACACAGTTTAAAATTATTAAAAGTCTAAAGAGTATAAAACGTAAATTCTTCATTGGAAAAAGATTGTCCCTCTGCAGTGACTGGTATTCGAAACCGGGCGTTTTCTGGTGACAGCTTAAATGCTGTACATGAGACATTAAACTTTATTAGCTCCACCTGGCGGTTTTACAAGGTTTAACAAGGTGCTTCCGGATACTATTATCATAATTCAAATAAAATGCGGTATAATGTGGTATGATGCGCCACGCCTACCGCTTTTTAACGCAAGTTTCAGGGATGGATACATGTTCACTATGACAGGGCTCAATCGTCTCAAGTAATAATTGCTCTGCTGGAGCAAAAGCCCTGAACATTGCAAATCTAGGTCATGTTAGCCTGGGTCAGCCATCCATAACCTGGATTCCCCAGGTGATGGCACTCAATTGACTTATTGTTGCCAGGATAGTGCTGAGTGACTTCTGCAGTTTAACAGGTGCCTGAAGGCTTGCAGTAACATCAATGTAAGATGTGCCAATCCTCAAGTTAACAGTGCTTCTCCTGTCTGCCACTGTGGTGCTTGAAGTGAATCAAATGGTGAATAGGAGGAACACATGTACTTGTCTATCTCTCATGAGCTGGTTGAGGAGTTGCTGCAGAACTGAGTTTTAAAAGAAATTGCAATTCCAAACCAGGTGTTTATACCATATAAAAGTAGGCAATAACAAATGTTTAGAACTGTAGATGGCTTCAGACATTGGAGTTATGTGAAACTTCTCTAAGCATTTATCTTCATATTTAATACTCATAGAAATAAAAATGGATAGATTATATGTAGGGCACAACTACAAGTAAGGATTTCAGTATTAGACATTCACATATTCCATTTGCCCCTTCTTAAAAGTTAAAGGCAAAGTAACATTTTTTTTCATTCAATGTTACATAAACACACACATTTATCCCCAAAAAAATCTCTTGAAACACTGCTGTATGCTTTTTCAAGCATTGCTTCAGGAGCAAAAGCAATATAGCCTAGCTGGAAAGAAGTGGCGTAATCATTTTAAATGTGCGAATTTTGATGACTGAACATTTATTAAGTGTCAGTTTAATTTGCTTAATTGAAGGTTGGACAATAGCAGCAGGCATCTTAAAATCTTCCACTACCTAAACAATAACAATGATGTATCTTGCATTTAAATTGAATGACTAATCTTTGCTTCAGGCAATTTTTAATCCAAATGTACATCCTGCACCCTCTAAAATTAATACCTCTTTATATACAGACGAGTAGGTTAACAAAAAATGCCCAATAAATTGCTTCACCAATACCTTTTTATCTGACCTATATACAGTAGCTTATAATATTGTGTGCGAAATAATTTGAAAATGGTTTCTCAATGTTAACTGGGAAATTTGGCTCAGTTGCGTGTACATACAGCATTTATTTCTAACTGGAGAAGCATAAAAAAGCAAATAAAAACCTTCTAAATTGCTAGTATTTTTCACATATTAACAGGTATGAATTTTTTTACTTGCTCTTATGTTGAGTTGTAGTAGATGTTAATCCTAAACTGTAAAAAGTTTAACATTGGCAAGGGATAAACACTAAAGAAATCATTCAGTGACAGACTTGGGTCGCTGTTAATATAAAGAACAGATCATTGATTTAAACTAAGACATCACAAAGAACTGGTTATTTAACATTTTCTTCAGGTGGATGTTTAAAATTAAGTCTATTTTTAATTGGAATATTCTGCACATGGATGGCATGATGGCACAGTGGTTAGCATTGTTGCTACACAGCATTGTGGTCCAGGATTCATTCCTTGGTGTGCTATCGGCACAGAGTTTGTTTGTTCTCCCCATGCTCATGCTTATGGTTTCCTCATGGAGCTCCGGTTTCTACCTATAGTCCAAAAAAATACTTGTTGGTAGTTTAATTGGCTTCTGGAAAACTGGCACTGGTGAGTGTGCATGTATGTGTCTATGTGTTGGATGGACTGCTGTCTCATCCTGGGTTTATCCCGCCTTGTGCCCATTGCTTGCCAGGATAGGCTCTGGCTCCCCCATGACCCTGTACTGGATAAAGTGGACAGAAAATGGATGAATATTCTGCACTCAAGGTGAAATATTATGCTATTAGTAAACAGAATTTTACAGACATTTTGAGGCATGTAATGAATAACATTTTTAGACCAGATCTTCATTTCTGATGCTGGAGAATCATAGTGTCTAGATATATTTAAGATCTCTTTAAACAGTATCTGAAGAGCAAGAAGAAGCTGTTAAATTGATCAACAGGTTTACAAAGTTGGAAAGAATTAACAGACAAACTGACCCTCGAGGACTAAGATTGGATACCCCTGGATAAAAGTCTATTAATAACAATATGAAAAAAACAAGTTTGTGAAAACATGAAAAAGATTGAAAAGAAATACCAGGAAAAGAGAAACTTGTGGAATAATGATCTAAAAAGGGTCACTGATTATGGAATGGGTAAGCATCCCCTGAGTTAAAACAGTAGTGTGCTATATTTGCTATTTGTGTGACAAAGCGTTTTTCACTTTATAAGACAGATTAAACAAGTTTAGCTCTATTTCTGCATATCTTTATCAATAAACAATACTTAATTATCTGAAATATTTGTGAAGTTGTTACCTTTTTATCTTTTCTTTGTAAATCCATATTTGTGTGTTTTTGTCATTTATAGGGGTGTCCAGTCTAAGAAAATTGTTTCAGCATGATGGTAGATGTACTGCAAGAGTTGCATATTTCCTGAGCAAACTTAATACACATGGCAAAAAGCACTGTGTAGGAAAGAGCTTCAAGTACATGGGAGAAAATGTAAAAGGAATTTTGGAACTACACAAGGAAGCTTCTATCGAGATCAACACTTCAGGATGTTTTCAGAAATATTGAATGATGAAATGTTCATTGCATTGATCATAACTACTTTTATAAGTAATTGTATATCCATATATTTAAACCACTTTCAAAATATCGTAATATTGTCTTGGAAACATAATTGGTGATTGCAGTAGCTCATTGTGGAGTTTATAATGACTCCACAGTTCATCTAGTTCATCTGTTTGTCTGAACAGAAGCCAAAAGACCCAAGGATTTTTACAAGCTAGCTTCTCTTACATCTTAGGGATAATCCAAGGGCTAAAGTGATTTTTAAATCTAAACTTCAGATTCGTAAAGGCTTATTGACAATTTTGTTACATCAATCATTAAATTCTTAAATAAAAAAATTGAATTAATCTTCAACCGATGGAATGGGAGAAGTTCCACTTATTACTGTTCATTACATTTTAAAGCTTTATTCCAGATATAATTAGAAGAGGGAGATTCTCTTTCACGATGCTGATAACACATGCTGTGCAAGAATGGCCACTGGGATCCTTACAAAATACGTTGATACAGTATTTGGTGATTGTCAATTGTATTCACTTTGGTGAATAATATTAAATAAACTTTAAAAAATCTTAAAGGTTTAAATTTGCAGTAAAATAAAGCTATGTAGGGAGCAATAAGCTCACCTATTAAAGTTAACATGGCTCCAGAAGCAGAGGGTGCTTTATAACATCCAAATGCCTGTCAGACACATTTGGGGAGAATTGGGTTTTGATTGAGTAAAATAAGCTGTTTGGCAATTTATTCTGTTAACATAAGTCGATCTTGAAAAAAATAAATGGCAACCCCACCCCTTTAGAAAATCTATCCTTGCAAAACCAATAATTTCAATTTAGGGACACTTCATTATCTGCAAGATTTAAGAGTCTCTGAATTAATTTGCACGTCTGGTGAAAACCTGCTGTGCCTTTTAAGATGCTGAAAACAGATTTTTACAATGATAAACAATATAACGTGACAGAAATGTACCAGCCAGGTTGGGATGTATATTGCCAGAGCAAAGTAAGTAAATTATCTAGCATCATGAGAGGGTCACACGGAGTAATTTAATAAGGACTAATGTAACATTAAAGTATTTCAGTAGGAAACACCAAGACAAAGCTGTGATATAATTCCTTTCACACAGCAGTTTGCTTAAGTGCCTAAAAATAAATTGAGGCTCTCCAGGGAGTATTCCTTCTCTAATGCTTAATTAATGGATAATGATTTGCAGAAATAAGCTAAATGTATCAATAAAATAGACAATTAAAACAGAACTATAATTCCAGTATAGTAATAATAAAAAGCTCACATTTTCTTGTTTAATAGAGAATTTTTAAATCATATGCCATTGATATACAGTATGGTGCTCACTTTGGGCTTCATTCATTCTAATCCAAAAATAAAAAAAGAGCAACAAATACATTTAAACCTAGGAGCAAATATTCACAAACCACAATTAGAAGCACATACAACATCTCTAAAGAGATCTAAATTTAAATGGAATGTGCTGAATATTATAAGCACCTGCCATAGTATGTAAAAGATGTGGAAAGCAAGGGAGATTAACGATATGCACAGTATTCCCGTCTCTTTGATGCATCTACTGTAATTTGTGTGCTAGTTTGAACAGATGAAAACCAGGCATAATGAATGAAGATTTTTCTTAGGATGAGTGGTTTATGTGCACAAAGGGGCAAACCGCACACAGTAAAAAGGGCAGTTTTCAAAAATGGGAAAATGAAATGTCCACCGCCCAAATAACAGTGTGCAGAATTCATCAGGCAAGACAATTCAGAATTTGCCAACTGACAAAATCCTCAACAAATATAGAAGACAAACTGTACAGACATTACAGTGGACATTCCTATAAAGTTTCAATTTTATGAAAGTCTTCCCTGTAAGTCTACAAGCAATTGCTCCACTTTTCATTTGAACTGTCAATTAAAAATGCAGGAATGAAAATATCAAGCCTCAGAATCAATCCTCACCATAAAACCTATAAAAATGACAGTTTAAACAAGACAAGGGATAGTTAAAAACAGAAAGAAAACACTCTGCCAAGAGTATTTCACAGTAGGTACAAAAAGTTAAAATGGTGTTCCAGATATACTATCAGAACAGAAAATTAGGAAATTAATCTGTACTGCTTAATTTTAAATATGGAGTACAAACACCCCATTCTCTATATTTGAATGCACTACCCTTTCAGAAGCCTCATGGCCAATTCCATATAGTGGAGGATTTTGATTCTCATTCTCAAAACCAGGTTGGTGTCCTCTCAGCCAAGTGAGCCAAGGCCAAAACAATATCTTAGTCTGCATATCAGGGAAATTAATGCTGTGGGTTGTGTGAAGGTCTTGAAAAGGCTATTATTTATGGGCCAAGTATGCAGCAAAAGCTTTGCTTTACTGTTTACTTTACTTAGAGGTAAACATTCTAAGAATCAGATTTTTTTATTCTAAAATATTATTGCCTTCACTAAAGAGTATATAAAAGTTATAATTTATGTAATAACAGTGGACATACAGTAACTGCCTTTATGCAGGCATGCATACAGTTACACCTAACAAATAGATACAGCAGCTGAGGTGTTTGTTGAAAAAGAGATTTACATTTATGTTGCTTATTAAACCTGTGAATTGTAGCACAATACAAATCTTTTTAGTAGTGAACACAGGATAGTGAGGGGACCTGATGTGGAGCATTCTGGTGGAATCCTAACATCTGTGAGAGTCACTAATTCCTGTGCAGTTAGCATACAGGAAAAGTTATTTAAGATGTACAGTAAACAGACACAAATTGCCATATTCTGTTCTTACGTTTCTTTTAAATTAAGTTACAGTTACAGTGACCTACATACTATGTAAATTACCACCTTACTTCTTGAAGGCATTCAACACCACTTGTTATTAATTTTTAAAAATAATATCTTAATCTTGAAACTGAATAATTTTCATGAACATATTGTGAGTAGCTACCAGCTATAACAGTATAGTTAAGTAGCTTTTTCCAGACTCCTGCAACTGTACTACCATTTGTCTGAAGTGCCTTTTATCCTCAGTATTAAATGCACTTCCCAAAATCTCCACTTTTGTCCCCTAATGACCAATTTACTGTTCATTCTGAAGAGGCACATTGATTTCACTTTGATAATGCCCTTTAGGATTTAGAATACTTGAATCAGATCACCTTATTCTCCTATGTTTGATAAAAAGTTTTCCAGAAAGCTGTGGTAAATGACTTCCTGTCCTCAGTCACCTGACTATTTGGTCTAAGATAATTGGCTTGTTGAGTGACAGTTTTAATACCACGAAACTGAAGATTCCATGTTACTAAACATCTGTCTGGATACCGAGAGCAGATCTTCTGATGTACACACTGCACCAGCGGAAGAGAGGTAAGGAAACAATTGAGCAAGTGATGGGTGAAACGTTGTGAATTTTGCACATGTTGTAACGAACAAGTTCTTTCAGGGCCCTGTGCAGACGACACAATCCAGGGTGGAGTGAGAAAACACAGGGAAAAAAGGCATGCAGAAGTCGGGAATGAATTCTGGGGGCATGTCCAAAGTGCGCAGGTGTCCAGGCGGGTGAGTCCAGAGCAAACAATCCAGAGGTAATCCAAATGGGGAATCCAACATGGGCAAAGTCCAAAGCCGGGAGGTCCATCTGAGACTAGACATAATAAAAACAGGAACCGGATCGGAACCGGCGGGGAACAGGAACAGAAAATAAAACCATCACGGAGCCAGGCGCATCCAGGTCCTGGGCTCGCACGATACGGGAATCAATGCAGAGCCCCGAACTGAGTGGGCGTCTGGCTTTTAAGGTGGACTGGGAACTGGCTGAAACAGGGGGCAGGTGCACAAAATCAAGTCCGAAGTGAAAGAGCCAGAACGCCCTTAAGGGGGAGGGACTACAATCGTGACACATGTGAGTTTTTGGAGGAGTCTGTGGTATACCTTTGGAATCCATAAGCATCTTAGCTGGCCCTCCAAGCTTACATAGAGGGCTCACAAAAAAATCTAGTTAGAGGTTTTTGTGTTTTGGGAGTTTTTGTAATTTTTGCCTCACATTATACAGTACATACTGTAAGCTCTTTACACTTACAGCTATGTTGTGTGACATTTTTACCTAGACCTGTCTATAAACAATACTGTAGGTGTATCGCAATATCCTAACATTGCTTTTTATTGCTTCTCCATACTCATTGGAAGATGCAATTGATGAGTCTAAAAAAAACGTTTTTTATAGACTTCTTCAAACTCAGTTTCTACTACGTGAATGTAACACCCTACAATTCTCTACAATAAATGTCATCCTTCATGTGTCTGTGGTCTAGAATGTTGTCACTTTGAATTTCTTTTCCAGCTTCTACAATGTTTTCTAATCCTCCTGTTAAGTATTTTGAGAACCTGACTAATTCACCAACTATGAGAATTCAGATTAGAAATATGAATTATGAAGAGCGATGGTCCTAGTCAACCTGCTTGTGGTACACCACCACAAATATTACCTTAATTTGAGAACTCACCCCTTATTCATGCGGTTTTCAATCCAATAGTTCTGTCAGTTCCAATTCTACTTGAAATTTCAAATTTGTAGTGCAGTACAGTGTAGCTTGTTCAAATAATTCTAAGTAAATTATGCAATACCTTTACAAAAAGGTAATAGGCATAACTTATTTTTGTTTCTGTTTTACTGTATTTGTCTCAATTGGATCCAGTTGTTTAACATCTTATAGGTTTTCTCTTTATATTTGTATACAGTACATACATTTTAAACAAACTAAGAATGATTATTATCCAATTCAACCATTTCAATTTCAGCTACCAGCTGACATATTCAATGGTTTTCCCTAATGCAAGGAATGTAAGGAAAATGAAAGTCACCCATGATAACCAAATCCCTCATTACACAGACAGTACATCCCAGATTTCATTATGTAACACAGTAACATAATTAATAACTGAATTTTTTGCTTCACAGTATACTCTTATCAATATGCCCTTTAGGAATACAATTTTCAGGAACACAGCATTCTTATGTATTATGCTACACCATCTCTTCCATTGTTTCTGTCTCTTTGGAATGTTGCAAATTCACTATTGTAATCATCATTACCACTATATATAGGTCATATTTCAGTGATTCCAGTTGTATCATAACTGCTTACTAACGCAGTAGCTTCTATTTATTTCTTGTATTTCATTCCTAATAGTCCTAATATAAGCTTTTAATCGCCTGCTGCTCTTTTTACTGTAATCCCTGTCTCCTTTGCAACTTTTCTTTAGCCCCCCCCATTGCATTGCATTTACAGATAATGGATGATGATGATTCTGATTTTGTCAGCCACCTCAGCTACAGCCAGACTGCATACTATGGTTGTTTTAGGGTCTTTGATGCAGATCTCAGTTGCGCAAATCCTGAAAAAAAGGCTTTACAATAACAATTACTGCTCTTTTCTTTGCATTTTCAAAGCAACAACATTGACTGGACTTGGTGTGACTGCTGTTAGAACTTCAGTATATACAGTACAATGAAGGTGTCCCAAGAGCAAGTATCTGATGTGATGCCTGAAGAGGCTGCTGTATTTTTATTTCTTTAAGCCCTTAGAGACCCTTTCAAAAGATACTTGTTTTTACTTCATTAGTATGGCAAAGGAATCAAAATTAATAAAAGCATTAAATTCTCACACCACATGCAATATATAAGAAATAAATACGTTAAAAACATGGATAGTACAAATTACTTCCTTGATACCTGTCAGAATCTAGTTTGTACCAGGTGTTAATTGTTTAATGTTCCCATGTCAACAAATGAGGCAAGAATGTAGGAAAAACAGAAATTAAGAAATTCCAATCTCCCTTTAATACAGCAGTACCTATAATAATGAAATGTTTGAAAACAGGAAGATATTTATTATATTCTGAAAATATTAGTGGCTTGTCTTGCTTTTCAGAGTACAAATGATTTGGTAATAGTTACCAAAAATCACAGTATGTACTGATTATCATGTCTGGGCCATGATAAGAAACTACATCTTAATCTAAAAGACTGGAAAAGAACTTTAGGAAACATGGCTGCATGTTCCAAATTATCCAGATTTAGTGGAATTTAATTAAGATCTTTAGAAACCTGCCATTTTAGCTTCCATTTTTCTACTTTGGAAACAAGCCAGTTTATCTTTTCTCCTCTTTCAGTTCTGCCTGTTTACATGAATTGTGTAGAAGTATCATAGTACAGAAGCAGTAAAATTATTTTCTGCTACAAGGCTATAATTATATAAAGTATGATATAGGGCTAAGTAGGATATAATAAGTCATTATTATTGCAGATTGTGACTAAATTTAATTCCATTACAGATTAAAAATGCATGTAATAAGTATATAATCTCTGAGCAAGAACTAAAAAGAGCCTTGTGGCATACAAGAGTATAAAAAAGCAGTTTCTTAGGATTTAGGACATATTAAATCATTTACTTTGTGTCATTAGTTATAATATTGCCTTTTTTTACTTTTAACAAAGCAAACTTACATTTTATAAGATATAATATAAAGGTCAGCAATAAACTAACAAACACCTACCACGGCAGTTTTCTCATGGTAATATTCGTAGTAGTGAAATCTACTTACTAACATTACTGAAGTTGTGACTGAATCATCCGGCAATATATACGGTATAAGCCAGACACAAATAACGTGCAAAAACTGCCTGTTTACTTAGTGTTCTTGTGCAATGGAAAAAATGCTACAAAAGAGAAAAGACAAAACATACTACAAATGCAATAAACTCCAGGGAATTTCTTACTAGCAGTTTTAAAAAAGATGGTCTCCCTTAAATCCAAGCTGTGTAATTCATACAGACAAGAATATACTCACCACAAGACTAAGACAAGACTATAACAACATGAGTGTGAGGTTAAATAACCTAGGCTTCACCCCCTGATGCTCTCAATGAGCAGATCAGCCACCATTTAAACCAAAGGAGTGTCAGGCTTGTAAATCAACACAAAATGATGGAACAGAAAGAAGACAAAGAAAATATTGGAGATCCACTCTAATTAAGAAAAGTACAAATAACCAATAAAAATTAAAATAAGAATGCTTATTTACAATAACAATGGAAATGAGTAAACAAAATGTCTTCTTTTGTATAAAATGAAACAAGTAAGTTTATAATGCATATGAAAAGTGGAAAGTGTGCAACATCCATTTAAGACAGAAGTTAAATTTAAAGCTTAACAGAGCATGAGAGTATGAGAGACAGTCTTAATAATGACAATGGAACAGCATGCCTCTTCATTTCCTCACTTCATCGGGGATAGGGTGCTTATCAAATCCTTGATTTCTAAAATACCAGAAATTTTACAATACAGATGCAGCCATTCAAAGTGCGTGGTACAGACACGTACTGGAGGTAATTGGCTACGGCGTCGCGCATTGTAAATCACGATGACGCGCGGTACGGCGGTACGTGATTGGTTGACCGACAGGGGCACTCGTGGTCCGTTGGTCTGTCGTAGAAAGATTTACAGTAAACGTCTTTACTGTGCCCGTTTTAGTATTGAATATTTATATCGAATTTTACCACTGAAGGGAAATCTTAGTAGTTGAGCATAAAAAGAATAGGAGCATATTGTAACGCGTGTGAAGGCCATAAACGATATTAATTTTGGAACATAAACATACAGTATATGGCTGGTCTTGGTACTTTAAAGAAAAAATACACACCAGTATTCCATTTCTCCCTAAACATTTTAAGCATCGAAGTCTTTAACTAACGAGATACCAGAGTCAACAAGCATACTTTTAGAATTTGATTAAAAGGGAATATAATATGGAATCACGTATCTAAAGAAACTAATAACGATATAATTATATTCATGTACCGCAACACAAGAATAGTACACGCTGTACATTGTCTGTTGATAATATTTCTGTAGTGCTTTTTCAGCCCTCTGCATGTGACCTTGCCAGTGGCACTGTGGATTAGGTTCCTGACTCCCACGTCACATGGTCTGTGATCGAATTCCACTGGAACCATGACTTTTTTTTTTAACAAGCATTTCTTTGAAAAAATTAAATGTTTCCCTTGGTCAGAGATTAAATAAAACCTCACTCGCACCAAACAAATTTATATTTCTAAATATCACAACATGATCGAATTTAAGTCATTTTAAAACAATGAATAGTCACCTATGCATTACAATATAAACATTTGTATTGATTTAAATCGTAAACGCGTGTTTAAATATGTGTTTTTTGATTCACAATGCAACATAAATTGATATCTTTGTCTTCTAAGTATCTTAATAAACTTTGAGCATAACTTTCTCCCCATTTAGATTTATTTTTCTTGGGATCAAACGTGGAAAGATTAGATTGTAATCGTTTTTATTTTTTAAATACATTTTATAAAAGTGTAATCTATGCTAAAAAGTTGTACACCACTATAAAGATACATATTGTAATATTGTAATACTTTCGGTAATACTTTACTTTCGGTGATTTTATATATCACCTTTAAAAGTGGAATCTCAAAGCAAAGTAAATACCCAACACTGATTGTACCCATCTGTCATGCTAATAAAGCACCTTGAATTGAATTGAATTGAGGGAGAGAGGGGGGGAGGGCGAGCGAGAGAGCCAGGACAGACAGACAAATAAGATACACTCCACAGACATTCACAACAGCAACATATCATAAAACGTTTGCACATATAGTTAAGTTATTACTTGGTTTTCAAAGTGCAATGAAATACAATATTGTTGTTGTTGCTGTTATTGTTGTTTTTATCCTGTAAAGCGTTTTGAGAAGCCACCTTTAAAGGCGATATATAAAAGCGCTGATTCTTATGGAATGTGTTCCGTCGGGGATTCAAATTTTTTTTTTTTAATTGCGTATCTAAGGAAATAGCAGTATAACTTTGTTCATGCACAAACAGTGGCATGTTACATTATTAATTTGGGTGTCTCCTCTTGCCAGAAAGCTCTAAATTGCATTTTGAGTGCGGTTTTTGACTTTTTCTAAATTGCAACCCATAAATAAAGCTGATACAGTTTAGACTTTGAATTATTTTAAACTGTATTACAGCAGCACAATGGACAATGCAACGTAAATTGCAAAAATGCACTTGGAATCTGTCCAAGCCCTACTTTGTCAGGCATTTTCTTTTACTGCAACGGACATAAAAACTCCCTTGCTTTTAACAGAGCGTTTCATAATTTCTAACTATGAAAATTATTTAAACTGTGACACTTATCATTCAACCAGAGCTCGAAATATCACAAGGACCCTCAAGAGCACAGCAAAGACTGTATTAAAAGAATCGCGTAGCTAAAGAAATTAATAAGATATAATTATATTCGTGTACTGCGACAGGGCTGTTTCACCTCTCTCTTCATGTGACTCTATTCAAAAGCCATTTAGCAGAGAGGGGATGAGAAGAGTGACAAACTAGTATACTTTAGATCTTTTTTTCTGAACCGGGGAAAATCTGATCATGTTTCTCTATAACAATAATAAAAAACATTATTTTACATATCACCTTTAAAAGTGGCATCTCAAAGCAATACAGTAGATGGAAAAACAGTTAAAAGGACCAAAGTAAATACCAGACAAGTGCAAACGTGTTTTTAATAAAATGCTTTTATTCATTCAGCAGAGAGTGAGAGGGACATCCAGCAGAGAGAGACACACACACCGGTTTTCATTGACAAAAAGTAATTGTTTTTTCGTTGATCCGATCACGAATTCTTTTCCAGTCGCACGAAGTAAGGGTTGAGAATCTCCGATTCACCATGCTACTAATGGTTTCCCGGAGATTGCAAGGCAAGGCACTTTTGCCTCTGGACCCATCGAAATTTACAGACGTGGTCCACCCCCAGTAAATTTCAAAAGTCACAAGATTTCGAAATACGGGGGCGGCATAGCGGTCGGCTCTTGCTTTCCCGTCCAATGAAAGGCGGGTTCCTTTTGCCGAAGTCGGGAGACATTAGAGGCTTACCACACCCGGACTGTTAAACCAACGCATTAGCACGTCAAACCCCATTGAGGAGCCGGGTGCAATAATTGTTTTGTCCCTTGATTTACTGATCTGCATTAATTACAGAAGTCGAGTTCCTGCTCTTTGCAGATGACCTGGTCCTGCTGTCCCCCACAGAACAGAGGCTGCGGCAAACCTGGCACTGCTGGAGCAGCACTGTCAGACCTGGGCACTGACAGTCAATCTGGACAAGACCAGAGTTATGGTTTTCCAGAAAAAAAGCCAGACCTCAGGGAAACAGGTACAAATTCACACTTAACAACAACACATTAACACCTAACAACGGGAGCAGGGCCGAATTAGGCCAGTACCCACTATTGTTAAACATACAGAAAAGAATATTAAAGTATTGGCTTTAGTATTAGCCATACAGAACATTAAAGTGCCCCTTTCCATTCAGCGGATGTCTGAGCCGCTGTGTCCTATCTTCTGACAGTCGCTGTTGTGAATGTCTGTAGAGTGTATCTTATTTTTAGTACTATATTTTTATATTATATTCCCTATTAATCAAACTCTAAGAGTATGTATCAGCTTGTCCCCCCCTCCCGCCCCTCTCTGTGTACAGTAGAGCCTCCTGTCCAGCCAGCACATGTCCACAGACATTCACAACAGCGACATATCATAAAACGTTTGCACATATGGTTAAATTATTAGTTGTTTTTCAGGAAGTTAAAAAAAACACTTGAATTACTTATCCAGTATCTCGAAATAAAATTATTTTTCAAGCAATGCAACTAACGTCGGGCAATGTGTTTTTTTTTAATCCAACATTGACAGCCACATCCTAAATCTTGTCAGTCAGCTCTTTTTTCTCTATTTGAATTGTGGCGATTCAAACAACCTGGGATAACAAGTGGTCTCAAAGTCACCGAGCTCACAGAGCTTCAACAACAGCTGACAATTCCCTTAGTCCTTCCTTAGTCTTCCTGAAATTGTCGGATTATGAGTGAATAAAAGCATCTTATTAAAAACACGTTTGCGTTTATTTGGGAGCTATATTATGTATTTTTCATATGTAAGATATAATGATGTGTTCCCGCTTACACATCGCACGACTTTAAAAGCTAGAAAAACAGGTTTCGATTCACATTATCTGACGAGCCTTGTTTTGTCAAAGGACAGCACAAAAAAACAGACAATACACGGGGGGGAGGGCAAGCGAGAGAGAGTTTTTTCCCCTCTGTCAAAAAACCCCAAATCACCCGGGGCAGAGACTCTGGGGTGATCATTGTGTGGTACAGAGCGGAGCTCAGTCACTCCAAACAAGTAGTAAAGAGAGAAGAGTCAACAGTTGATTTAAGGACGCTCTGTCAAAGTGCAATGAAATACAATATTGTTGTTGTTGATGTTATTGTTGTTTTTATCCTGTAAAGCGTTTTGAGAAGCCACCTTTAAAGACGATATATAAATGCGCTGATTCTTATGGAATGTGTTCCGCCTGGGATTCAAAAAATTTTTTATTTTTTTTTAATCGCGTATCCAATTAAATAGCAGTATAACCTTTATGTGATATCACCTTAAGGACAGCACATACAAGGGTTAATTGCACAATGAACCGCGCCAAGAAATTTAAAATAGTCTTCTTTAGGTGTGAGGGTAGGAGTGGATCGCAGCAGGCATAATCAGCAAATTAGGAAAACAAAGAACAGGACAGGTGAGACGTGTATCCAGAGAGTGAGTGATCAGAAAAAGGGACAGCTGTTCCGCCCAGGTTTTCGACGCAATTGTTTTAACTTGCTAATGCATCAGACACATTTCCTGGTGTCATGGTATTAGCTCATCGGTATGGTGTAAGTTTTATCTGTACCATACCATACAGTATATAGGTACAGAATTCAAGCTGCACCACTGTATCGCTTTGGTAAGGAGACGGACAATGGCCAAAATCACGAAGACTCTCTCACACCAAATAATGAAGATGAAAAGAAACGGGAAGTCAACACGGGACATTGTACAGCATTTGGCTTCGATGGACATCTTCGTTTCTGAAAGCACAGTAAGACGACATTATAAAGGGGAGAGGAGGCAAAGAGAATCTAAACTGAGGACGATTCAAAGGTAAATAACTTTCTAAAAATACTTTTCTTGCATGTAAATACAACTACACACATTATTTTTAAAACTAACTGTTGATCTCTTTTTTTTCAAGTCCTATTGTGCGAGCTATCGACAAACTGACTGATGAAAATGATGAGCTACCGGCGATGCAAGTCCAAAGACGGCTATGGGCTGACCTCGGTGCGACCGTTAGTCCGACATCGATAAGAAGAGTGCGCAGGAGGCTTGGATGGAGATACAGAAAAACCAACACATGCCCCATGATAAGGCTAAAAAACAAAGAGGAAAGACTCAAGCAAGCGCTCCAATGGATTGAACAGGGGGAGGCATTTCAGGATGTACTTTTCACCGACGAAACAACAGTGGCTCTGGAACAGTTTTCAACAATGTCATTTTGCAAAAAGGGGAGATATGTGGACAAGCCAAAGCCCAAACATCCACTGAAGGTTCACGTCTGGGGGGGTATATCTAGAAGAGGCCCAGGACCACTTCTTATTTTCGAAGGAATTATGGACCGTGAATTCTTCGAGGAAGTCGTGGTCACACAGCATGCCGCCCCATATATCAGGGAGCACTTTGGATCAAGGCACCGTCTCTTTCAAGACAACGATCCGAAACACACAGCAGCAAGGGCGAGGCTTGTAGCAGAAGGAGTGAACTGGGTGAAAACTCCAGCCGAATCCCCAGATCTAAATCCGATAGAGATGGTTTGGCATTCGCTGAAAGACTACGTTCGGAAAACTGTTAAGCCCGTCACAAAGCAGGAACTGATCGATGCGATCTATAAATTCTGGGAGGAAGAACTGACCGAACAAAATTGTAACAATTTTATTAATAGGCTGTTTCGTGTTCTTCCTAGGATTGTTGACCAGGGCGGGGGACATTCGGGACTGTGAGTCTGAGAAAGACAGTCTCACGTTTGTGGACAGTCTGTCCACAAACAAAACATTCCTGTTAGACAAGAGGAATGTAAAAAAAACAATTACTTTTTGTCAATGAAAACCTGTGTATGTCACTCTCTCTGCTGGATGTCTCTCTCTCTCTCTCTGCTGAATGAATAAAAGCATTTTATTAAAAACGCGTTTGTGTTTGTCTGGGTATTTACTTTGTAATCTGTGGTTTACATCTACTGTATTGCTTTGAGATACCACTTTTAAAGGTGATATGTAAAATAAAGTTTTTTTATTATTGTTATAGAGAAACATGATCAGATTTTCCCTGGTTCAGAAAAAAAAGATCTAAAGTGCTACACCTAACTTTCTTTATTCGATGTATTTAAAGCAGTGAACTACTGTAGGTGTAACATAACATTCAGAAATACAATCGAGAATAGTTTTGTGGTGTTTGTATAGATGAAACATTCCTAAAACGTATAACGTAACAAAATTAAAGACGATTAAAATCTGTAATCTTTCCACTTGTACTGTATGTCATTGGAAAATACAATAAGTTTCTGCTTTGTGTAAGGATGGTATCAAAAAGTAATCTAAGTGGTGAGAAAGCTGTGCTCAATGTATTTAAGGGACTTAAAAGTAAAAGGAGATGCTTCATATTGCTTGACTAATTTTAAAAACTAAGTTATAAATGCAGATGCTCCCTCGGTGCCGCGCCGGGTGTAAATATCTAAATATACATTCGTCCCGGGCAGAGGCCGAAGAGTGCCCGGCTGGGGAGCGTGGGGAAGAGCAGGACAGGAGTGAAAGCGGTCAGGGCGGGGTTTAGGAAGGCAGCCGACCAGTGCGGCTGTCCCACAGTGAAGCAGGCGTACAGTCTGGGCAGGTATAGATTACACTTTTCTAAAACGTATTTGAAAAAAACGATTACAATCTAATCCTTCCACGTTTGATCCCAAAATCCCAAGAAAAATAAATCTAAACAGGGAGAAAGCTATGCTGAAAGTGTATTAAGATACAGATGCAGCCATTCAAAATGAGTGAGGTATTTCGCGGCATACCCCAGTGGGCGTGTCGCAGTATCACGCGGTATGACGCAGTTAACGTGGTGTCACGTGGTTAACTATCCGGCGTCGCCTTGTAAAACCGCCAGGGGGAGCTTAACCTCTCATGTACAGCATTTGAGCCTTTAATTTTGAACTGTGTATTACAGCATGTTAATCATCAGTCATTAAAATGTTGGTATATTTTATGAAAGCAAGATTGCTCAGTTGGACAAAAGTACACAACCTACCTTTATCAGAAATATTTATGCATCAAAGCCTTTACTGAAGATATTACTAATAGTATTAATAATGGATGACTTTGGACAAGCTGTATACTCAAAGTATAATTTCTTTAGCACATTTGTACAAGCACTTGGAATCTGTCCAAGCCATACTTTGTCAAGCATTTTGTTTTACTTCAACGGGCATAAAAACTTCCTTGCTTTTAACAGGGCATTTCATAATTTCTAACTACGAAAATGATTTAAAATGTGACACCTATCATTCAACTAGAGCTTAAAATATCACAAGGATCCTCAAGAGCACAGCAAAGAGTGTATTAAAAGACACTTGTATTTATCAACGCTTTCTTTTCCGTATACCAGATTTTATGGAACCACTTCAGAAGGGTGTCAGCCAGTTAGATTCCAGGAATCGGCACTTTAAAGGAAAAATGCACACCGGTATTCCATTTCTCCCTAACGATTTTAAGCATTGAAGTATTTAACTAGCATGTGAAATAGCGTGTGAAAAAGTGGTAGTTTTAAGCTTTTCTGCTAATATAATATGGAATCGCGTATCTAAAGAATTTAATAACGGTATTCGTGTGCTGCGACAGGGCTGTGTAGGGCTGTTTCGCCTGCCTGTTCATGCGAACTGTCTTGTAGCCGACTGGTCTAGGTGCGTTACTACCAACTGGCAGGTTGTGTGTTCGAATCCAGCTAGTGCTGGACTTTTCTTTTAACAAACATTTCTTCGAAAAAATAGGTAAGCGATATTATGGACAATCAATTGACTTTTATATTTCAAAATATCGCAACATGATCGATATTTGCGATATTTTGAACATATCTTCCCTTCTGACAGCGGTTCCTGCTTCTACTGTGTGTGTGTGTGTGTGTGTGTGTGTGTGTGTGTGTGTGCAACAGAGTAAATTTTTATAGAGAAATGGAGGCTGGACAGTATGCGTTACAATATAAACATTTATATTGATTTAAATCGTGTTCTGATTTAAATCGCAAACGCGTGTTTAATTATGTGTTTTTTAATCATAATCAGGCTAATGCATTTCTACATTTTCTGTATGAACCAGCTTAGAGGTTCATACAGAAAGACAGCTTGTGTTTAAATTGAGTGTTAGGTAATTTATGCTTCTAAAGTCATGGTCAGCATTTATTATTGTACTGTGCTGTAAACTTTTTCTGTGCCTAGTCACATTATTTTATAGCGTTTTTATTGCGTTATTAAAATCCGGTGGCGCTGTGTGTTAGTTTCCTGACTCCCATTATTTAAACTGCGACACTGATCATTCATCTCTAAATAAACTTTATTTTATATAGCGTTTTAAGCGAATAGGTAATTAGATTGCTCATAAACCTAATCGCTTTTTCTACATAAACACAGCGTGATTGCTCTCTGAAAATGCTTTTCCTTAAAGCGATTCTATTGAGGGAGTAGCCCAGCTACCACTTAACACTGTACTTCCTACTTTGAATACCTGTGAGACCGGTTTAATTCGTCACAGCCAGCACTCCGGGAGTTCATATTGCTTGACTAATTTTAAAAACTAAGTTATAAATGCAAACGCTTCCTCGGTGCACTGCTCTGGTACGCCGGGTCTTACACAGTGCCTGTCGGCAGTAAGCGAAACAGCCCTACACAGCCCTATCGCAGTACACGGCTATAATCATACCGTTATTAAATTCTTTAGATACGCGATTCCATATTATATTCCCTTTTTATCAAATTCTAAAAGTATGCTTGTTGACTCCGGTAACTCTTTAGTTAAAGACTTCGATGCTTAAAATGTTTAGGGAGAAATGGAATACTGGTGTGTATTTTTTTCTTTAAAGTACCAAGACCAGCTATATACTGTATGTTTATGTTCCAAAATTAATATCGTTTATGGCCTTCTCACGCGTTACAGTATGCTCCTATTCTTTTTATGCTCAGCTACTAAGATTTCCCTTCAGTGGTAAAATTCAATATCTACAACGGGCACAGTAAAGACGTTTACAGTAAGTCTTTCTACGACAGACCAACGGACCACGAGTGCCCCTGTCGGTCAACCAATCACGCACCGCGGTACCCCGTGTCATCTTACCTGCGGTACGTGTCTGTACCGCTCACTTTGAATGGCTGCATCTGTACTTAGAAGACAAAGATACTGTATCAATTTATGTTGCATTTGTCTGATTATGATTAAAAAAAACACATATAATTAAACACGCGTTTGCGATTTAAATCAAAACGCGATTCAAATCAATATAAATGTTTATATTGTAACGCATACTGTCCAGCCTCCATTTCTCTATAAAAATTTACTCTATTAGAAATTTACAATTTATTGATAATAGAAATGTTAGGTTCTCTAAAGCTTTGTGATAGTTGACCCACCCAGGCAGCAAAACATCAGCTGCACTGGTAAGATGCGACACCAAAGATATGATTAATAACCTTTTAAATCTGAAGGGAGATCTGAAGGGATCCCCCCCCCCCCCCCCACACCCACACCCACACCCACACACACACACACACACAATAGAAGCAGGAAGAAGAAGCAGGGACCGTTGTCAGAAGGGAAGAAGGTGACTATTCATTGTTATCAAAAATGACTTAGATTTGATCATGTTGTGATATTTTGAAATATAAAAGTCAATTGATTGTCCATAATATTGCTATTCTATTTTTTCGAAGAAATGTTTGTTAAAAGAAAAGTCACAGCGCCAGCTGGATTTGAACACACAACCCGTGAGTTGGTAATCAGGCACGTAGACCAGTGGGCTACAAGGGAAGTCGCATGAAGAGAGAGGGGAAACAGCCCTACACAGTCCTGTCGCAGTACACGAATATAATTATATCTTATTAATTTCTTTAGATACGCGATTCTTTTAATACAGTCTTTGCTGTGCTCTTGGGGATCCTTGTGATATTTCAAGCTCTGGTTGAATGATAAGTGTCGCAGTTTAAATAATTTTCGTAGTTAGAAATTATGGAACGCTCTGTTAAAAGCAAGGGAGTTTTTATGTCCGTTGCAGTTTTTTTGCAACATGAATATAATTATATCGTTATTAATTTCTTTAGATACGTGATTCCATATTATATTCCCTTTTAATCAAATTCTAAAAGTATGCTTGTTGACTCCGGTATCACGTTAGTTAAAGACTTCGATGCTTAAAATGTTTAGGGAGAAATGGAATACTGGTGTGTATGTTTTCTTTAAAGTACCGAGACCAGCCATATACTGTATGTTTATGTTCCAAAATTAATATCGTTTATGGCCTTCACACGCGTTACAGTATGCTCCTATTCTTTTTATGCTCAGGTACTAAGATTTCCCTTCAGTGGTAAAATTCCATATAAATATTCAATACTTAAACGGGCACAGTTAAGACATTAAATATACATATACATACTGTATACAGTACAGTTTGCATACAGTAATATGTTTATGTTCCTAAATCAATCTCTTTTATGAGCATGTGAAAGGCATGGTGAATCGATTCTCAAAAATTACTGTACTTTGCATGATTGGAAACAAATGCATGATTGCGAAATGCTGTGGTGTTACTTTTACAAAGACGGTCAATGAAAAAAAGAATGTGGACCAGGGCAATAGTTTGAGTTTACAGCTTGTCCAAGGTCATTCATTATTAATACTATTAGTAATATCTTCGTTAAAGACTTTGATGGCGACAGCTCAAACATGAGAGGTTGAGCTTTATTAGCTCCACCTTGCGGAAATTCCGGATACTATTATTTTGCTTGCGGTATTATAGGAGAATTTACGGTAACTAGCGGTATTTACCGGTAACTCGCGGTAGACTGCGTAAAGCGCACCGCAAAATAATGCGGTATCGCCCGCGCATTTTGAATGGCTGCATCTGTAAATCAAACAATCTTAAAGCTCAAATCAAATCCAAGATATTTGATTGACAAAATCCTTTAAATAAAAGCTAGGTATCTTACCTGTCAAATGTTCTCTCCTTGTCTAAAGACATGATTGAACATAGAGCTTTGTGGTTGTCATTTCATACCAAATAAAAATATATTATCAAACCTTCTGGGAATGTACTATGATTCATCAGAATGTACCATCTCTCCTATCAAAGTCTTTCAATGGCTTTGGGGAGTATCTTGTAATCGAGCACGGAGCAATGACACTGGTTGCCCATTCCTTCTATTGCCCTTTTGCACCTCAAAGTCAATTTTCACTGCACTCCTCTCATAGACATTTAAAAATGCCTGCATATAAAGCTAATACTGTAAGTCCTGTACAATCCCTTTTTCACAAACATAAACCTTTCCAACATTTGTGGCAAGTTCTCAAGGCGCCATTGAGACTAATCATTGCCTCTTCCATGTAGACGTCTACAGACGAATATACTGCCAGCACGTAGATCTCTCTACATTCCTGTGGTTTCTTACCTACAGTATTGAGATGTAGTGAAATGTATCACTATACTCTGCCTACATCTTCTCCAAAACAAAAAAATTGGTTGCAGGCACATTCTCTAAACACATCTGGAAGCGCAATCTCACCAGCTTCCAATGTACTTTTGTGCTCAATCTGATAACACTAAAATGGTAAATGTAGTTTTGAGAATATTCAAAATGTTTAAATGTCTAAAAACTAAGCTTTTGTCAAGGAGCATTGTATCCTATTAAAATTCTGCCACATATTAATGGAGAATGTATTAGAATCCTTAAAAGCTATTTAACAGATTGTAAATGTAGTTTTAAATGAATTTTATCCACACAGTAATTAACAGTTCAATTAAAATCCCTACCTAAAATCAACACTTCAGAATTACATTCCAATAAAAGCTCTAACTTCTGAAGGAAATTAATTCAGTGAGAGCATATACACATTAATAAAGTTAAAAGCCATGTTTTTAACTACTGCCTGAACTGTAAGTAGGCACAATTTAACTACCTCATTGACATTAAGAGAACAGGGTAAAAAGCCTTTGCAAATAGCACAGCTACACCCACACTGACATTAGTAAGTTTGATTAAAAAATGGGACAAAGCTTAGTCCAGATGTTTCTGGACAGGTTTACAGAACATCGTATTCAGCAGAAGTGCTTTTCATTAATCACATGAACAGATTAACATCAGAAAAAATAAAAACAGTATTGATGATCTGTTTGCTTTTTATCTTATCTAAAAACTTAAAAAAACTAACACCCCTTAGCATTCTGTTAATCTGATATGTTTGAGGAAATTAAGGCACCACTGAGATGACCATCTTCGCTCAGATCCTGGGCATTCAGTCTATGTAAGTCTATGCCTGCAGTCTGCATAGTCCATGATATAAAAGGACTGCAGTCAGAATCAGTTCTCAGTGGACCATAAAGACTATAAAGAACAAGTAAATGTTTATTCCACGCTGAAAACAGAAGAAAATAAAATGTTTCAGCTGTGGAGCTTTATTCAAGTGAGAGTGAGACGAAAACCTTGTTTCATTTTCCATCAACAAAGATTCTGTCCCTTCCCATTTCAAATCTCCCTTCTATCTAGGACAGTGTCCACCACCATTCCTCAGCTACTTGAAGGACCAGACTGTACACTGGCCCAATGGCTTCATGCACTGCCAATTTATATTTTAGCGATTGCTAACATCTCCTATAGTCAATAAACATTCCTCTAAGCATTTTAAGGCCATTCTTATAAACATGGATTAAGTATTCATTAAGAAAAACAATTTTTAAACTCTCAGCCCTGACATCCTGATCACTTTCGCAGAAGTCAATTCAGCCCAGGTACTGTAGATGAAAACCTTTCAAAAACAATTTTAACAAATTAAAACTGTACAATGTAAAGAAAAACATGAAGTAAGAAAGGATAAAGCGGCCACTCAAAAAGACAAATTCTATAGAATTATTGGAAGAACAATTAAAGATTCAATGGAATGAATGTATTGTTAATGAAAAAACAATAATAGATACAAACATGGTCCACTTGAGTAATGAAAATCAATTATTGTTGTGATTTTTATAATAGATGGCGTTGTGTCTGATATTTCACAGAGAATGAGATATACTACAGACTAGCCTAAAGATACCAGAAAACCATCTTTGTGAGGGACAGACCACAGCATTGAAAGCAGTGGATGCAGCATGGAATTCCATGAAGAAATATCCTGAGTATCAGAATTACTGTCATTTGCCAAGCTGCAATGAAATAATCTGCATGCTCAGAGACTGTTCAGGAGTAACCGACATGAAATATATCTTGATCCAAAGGAATTCTGATGTACAGCAGCAGTAAAGAGCATCAGAGTTTTATACACTGAAGAATATAACTTTATTCCTGCCAAAAAATAATGGAAGTCAATTTGTATGAAAAGATGGCACCGTGTTAGTGGCAGCCTGCTACAGCAGCTCTGTATCTCTTTGTTGTCTTTTTGTTTCTTTCAGTTAGTTAGTGTTAGTGTGTTAGTGTTTTTTCGTCATACCCTTGCCGGCAACTAGATTTGAGATCACAACATGATGGATACTAGGAAGCTGAGATACTTTTTCTTATTTTTTCTGATACTCGGACCTCTGTTCCTATCGGGTTGCAATGCCGATAGCTACAGAGGTATTGTCTACACGCGGGGCCAACTGATCGCGCTAGCGCATCCGGCTCTATTCACTGGAGAGAAGCCATCGGTGCCGGAGGAGCTGAGGAGGAGAAGCCGAGGCAGTAGGGCTGGTGCGACGCGAAAGGCGAAGAGAAGGAGATTTAAACCCTACCTTCCTTCGATCATCATGGGAAATGTGAGGTCCCTAGCGAACAAGATGGACGAACTGGGAGCATTGGTGAGGAGCCAGAGGGAGTATCAGGGAGTATCATGTGTTTCACCGAGACGTGGCTGCAGGAACTTATTCCGGACTCGAATGTTACCATCGGCGGCTTTCAGACGGTGCAGGCAGACAGAAACACCGAGAGCGGTAAAAGGAAAGGAGGGGGGCTCGTGGTGCTTGTCAACAACAGATGGTGTTACCCTGGACATACTCATGTTAAGGAGCGCGTCTGTAACCTGGACGTCGAACTGGTAGCCATAGGACTGCGTCCATACTATCTGGCGCGGGAGTTTACATGCGCCATCTTTGTTGTTGTTTACATTCCACCTACGGCAAACGCAGAGGCAGCATGTGACATCATAAACACAGTCACAGCCAGGCTACAAACAAAGCACCCTAGCGCTTTTATAGCTATTTCAGGGGACTTTAACCACATATCTATTTCCACCACTTTGCCTACTTTCCACCAGTTTGTTAAGTGCCCGATCAGAGAAAACAAAACACTGGACTTATTATATGCCAATGCTAAGGATGCATATAGTTCCACAGCCCTTCCCCCCCTTGGCAGATCAGATCACAACCTTGTCCTGCTTACACCAATATACACGCCTATTGTCCAGCGCCAACCTGCGACCATGAGGACTGTGAGGAGATGGTCTCAGGAGGCTATGGAGGATCTACGTGGTGCTTTGGAGGCTACCAACTGGGATGTGCTGTGCGAACCACATGGGGACGACATAGACAGCATGGTGGACTGTGTCACTGACTACATTAACTTCTGTGTAGACAATACCATCCCCACCAAAGACGTACACTCCTTTTCCAATAATAAACCCTGGATCACCAGCGACCTGAAGGCTCTGCTGAATGACAAGAAGAGAGCCTTTAGGAGGGGGGATAAGGAAGAGGTCAAGCGTGTACAGAGGGAACTAAAGCAGAAGTTAAGAGAGAGCAAGGACGCCTACAGGAGGAAGGTGGAGGACAAGCTGCAAAGGAATAGGGTGAGAGATGTATGGAGCAGCATGAGAGAGATCACTGGCTTCAAACAGGCTGGGGGTGCAACGGAGGGGAACCTGGAGATGGCCAACAAGTTGAACCACTTTTTTAACAGGTTTGATTCAGGGCCCCCTGTGGCTCAACACCCATCCCCCCACAGCCACAAGCTACCTAACCCTTCACAGCTGCGACTGCCCAACACCTCCTCCATCCCCCCACAATCATGGCGGCCTACAGCTACAACCCCCAACAGCTACTCACCCCCCCATCCCCCACAGCTGCCACTCTCCAACACCTCCGCCATTAACACCTGCAGCACTGAAAGTGCTATGAGCACCATCCCCCAGGCCAGGCTGACCATCACGGCTGACCAGGTGAAGAAGGAGCTGAAGAGGCTGCACCAGGGTAAGGCCACAGGACCAGACAACGTCTGTCCCAGAGTTTTGAGGGCCTGTGCTGATCAGCTGAGCGGAGTGCTCCAGCGTCTGTTCAACCTGAGCCTGCGCTTGGAGAGAGTCCCTGTGCTCTGGAAGACATCATGCCTGGTCCCGGTACCAAAGAAAGGGCGCCCCTCTGTCCTCAACGACTACAGACCAGTTGCACTGACTTCTCACGTCATGAAGACACTGGAGAGGCTGGTCTTATCCCACCTGAGACCCCTGGTTAGCTCATCACTGGACACCCTACAGTTCACCTACCAGCCCAGTATTGGTGTGGAGGATGCGATCATCTACATGCTGCAAAGGGCCTACTCACACCTGGACAGGGCTGGCAACACTGTAAGGATCATGTTTTTGACTTCAACAGTGCCTTCAATACCATCCAGCCCTTACTTCTAAGGAGGAAGCTGGAGGAGATGCAAGTCGATGCCTCCATGACCTCGTGGATCACTGACTACCTGACTGGCAGACCACAGTCTGTGAGACTTTAGAACTGTGTGTCTGAACAGGTAGTGAGTAACACAGGGGCTCCTCAGGGGACAGTTCTTTCTCCATTCCTCTTCACCCTCTATACTTCGGACTTTAAGTACAACTCAAGTCATGCCACCTACAGAAGTTCTCAGATGACTCTGCAATTGTGGGATGTATCAAGTGTGGGCAGGAGGAGGAGTACAGAGGACTGGTCAGCAGCTTTGTGGAGTGGTGTGGGGAGAACCACTTGGAACTGAATGTAACAAAGACAAAGGAACTGGTGGTAGATTTCAGGAGGAAAAAGTTCAAACCTACTCCTGTATACATCCATGGGAGTGGCGTGGAGATGGTGGACTCGTACGAGTACCTGGGAGTGCACATCGACGATAGACTGGAACGGTCTAAGAACATAGAGGCCATTTACAAGAAGGGTCAGAGCCGACTTTACTTCTTGAGGAGGCTCAGGTCCTTCAATGTATGTAGTATGATGCTACATATGTTCTATCAGTCGGTGGTAGCGAGCGCCTTTTTCTACGCAGTGGTATGCTGGGGCCCCGGGATTAGAGCAGTGGATTCAAAAAGGCTGAACAAGCTCATCAGGAGAGCAAGCTCTGTCATTGGGTCTGACCTGGACCCCTTGGAGGTAGTGGCTGAGAGGAGAATGGTGTCCAAACTAGAGGCCATCATGGACAACATCTCCCATCCCCTCTATGACAGGCTTGTAGAAATGAAGAGCACGTTCAGCAATAGACTGATTCATCCACGGTGCGACAGGGAACGCTACAGGAGGTCATTCTTGCCTTCTGCCATAAGACTTCCGGCGCCGGAAAGATGGCGACGGTTTACAGAAAGCTCTCTCGTTGTGTGTCTGTTTTAATGTTTATTTATACGTGAATACTCTTGTTTTGTGTTGGACGCTCAATGCCTGTCATTACTTATGATAGACAAACGCTTTTAAACCTGAGGACAGACTCCTTAATGTCATCAAACAACTTTTTTCACGTACCGGACCCCACCTGCTGGATCGGACAAAGATGCGGCGAACAACAACAACAGGTGGGCAGACGCCGGGGGAGACGAGGCGGCGTACTAGCGCGACTACGAAGGCGTCTGCACAGACCACCGCTGCCGTCTATTTTGTTAGCTAATGTTCAGTCACTGGACAATAAGATAGACGAGCTACAGATGCAGCCATTCAAAGTGCACGTTACAGACACGTACCGCAGGTGGCGTCGCGCATTGTGACGCAAGATGACGCGCGGCACCGCAGTACGTGATTGGTTGACCGACAGGGGCACTCGTGGTCCGTTGGTCTGTCGTAGAAAGACTTACAGTAAACGTCTTTGCTGTGCCCGTTGTAGATATTGAATTTTACCACTGAAGGGAAATCTTAGTACCTGAGCATAAAAAGAATAGGAGCATACTGTAACGCGTGTGAAGGCCATAAACGATATTAATTTTGGAACATAAACATACAGTATATGGCTGGTCTTGGTACTTTAAAGAAAAAATACACACCAGTATTCCATTTCTCCCTAAACATTTTAAGCATCGAAGTCTTTAACTAAAGAGTTACCGGAGTCAACAAGCATACTTTTAGAATTTGATTAAAAGGGAATATAATATTGAATCGCGTATATATTTTATGAAAGCAAGATTGCTCAGCTGGACAAAAGTACACAACCTACCTTTATCAGAAATATTTATGCATCAAAGCCTTTACCGAAGATATTACTAATAGTATTAATAATGAATGACTTTGGACAAGCTGTATACTCAAAGTATAATTTCTTTAGCACATTTGTACAAGCACTTGGAATCTGTCCAAGCCATACTTTGTCAGGCATTTTGTTTTACTTCAACGGGCATAAAAACTCCCTTGCTTTTAACAGGGCGTTTCATAATTTCTAACTACGAAAATGATTTAAAATGCGACACTTATCATTCAACTAGAGCTCAAAATATCACAAGGATCCTCAAGAGCACAGCAAAGACTGTATTAAAAGATACTTGTATGTATCAACGCTTTCTTTTCCGTATACCAGATATTATGGAACCACTTCAGGAGGGTGTCAGCCAGTCAGATTCCAGGAATCGGTACTTTAAAGGAAAAATACACACCGGTATTCCATTTCTCCCTAACGATTTTAAGCATCGAAGTATTTAACTAGCATGTGAAATAGCGTGTGAAAAAGTGGTAGTTTTAAGCTTTTCTGCTAATATAATATGGAATCGCGTATATAAAGAATTTAATAACGTTATGATTATATTCGTGTACTGCGACAGGGCTGTGTAGGGCTGTTTCGCCTCTGTCTTCATGCAATTCCCCCTGTAGCCTACTGGTCTACGTGCCCGCTTACCAACTCACGGGTTGTGTGTTCAAATCCAGCTGGTGCTGGACTTTTCTTTTAACAAACATTTCTTCGAAAAAATAGAATAGCGATATTATGGACAATCAATTGACTTTTATATTTCAAAATATCACAACATGATCGATTCTAAGTCATTTTTGATAACAATGAATAGTCACCTTCTTCCCTTCTGACAACGGTCCCTGCTTCTGCTTCCTGCTTCTATTGCGTGTGTGTGCAATAGAGTAAATTTTTATAGAGAAATGGAGGCTGGACAGTATGCGTTACAATATAAACATTTATATTGATTTAAATCGTGTTCTGATTTAAATCGCAAACGCGTGTTTAATTATATGTGTTTTTTAATCATAATCAGGCTAATGCAACATAAATTGATACAGTATCTTTGTCTTCTAAGTATCTTAATAAACTTTCAGCATAGCTTTCTACCCGTTAAGATTTATATTTCTTGGGATTTTGGGATCAGACGTGGAAGGATTAGATTGTAATTGTTTTTATTTGTCAAATACGTGATTGTATTTCTGAATGTTATGTTACACCTACAGTAGTTCACTGCTTTAAATACATCGAATTAAGAAAGTAATGTGTAGCACTTTAGATCTTTTTTTCTGAACCAGGGAAAATCTGATCATGTCTCTCTATAACAATAATAAAAAACTTTATTTTACATCACCTTTAAAAGTGGCATCTCAAAGCAATACAGTAGATCGAAAAACAGTTAAAAGGGACCAAAGTAAATACCAAATTTTATTAAATACGCAAACGCGTTTTTAATAAAATGGTTTTATTCATTCAGCAGAGAGTGAGAGGGACATCCAGCAGAGAGAGACACACACACCGGTTTCCACTGACAAAATTGTTTTTTTTCCAATTCCTCTTGTCTAACAGGAATGTTTTGTTTGTGGACAGACTGTTAGACTAGAGGAAAAGATCGCCTCCTTCTACGAAGCATTTCGTTGATCCGATCACGAATTCTTTTCCAGTCGCACGAAGTAAGGGTAAACTTACACCATACCGATGAGCTAATGCCAGGGAAAGACACCATTTCCTTTTTCTGATCACTCGCTTTCTGGATACACATCTCACCTGTCCTGTTCTTTGTTTTCCTGGTTTGCTGATTATGCCTGCTGCGGTCCACTCCTACCCTCACACCTAAAGAATACTATTTTACATTTCTTGGCGCAGTTCATTAACCCTTGTATGTGCTGTCCGCGCCCAAAATGCAATTTAAAAAAAGTCAAAAACCGCGCTCAAAATGCAATTTAGAGCTTTCTGGCAAGAGATGACACCCAAATCAATGTAACATGCCACAGTTTGTGCATGAACAGGGTTATACTGCCTATTCCCTTCGATACCCGATTAAAAAAAAATAAAAAATGTTTTGAATCCCCGGTGGAACCGGGCATCCATATGAATCAAGTAACAGGTTTATTCCATGCTGAAAAAAAGAAGAAAGAAAACACATTCCATAAGAATTGATTGAGCTCCGCTTTGTACCACGCAATGATCCCCCTGGAGTCTCTGCCCCGGGCTATTTGGGTTTTTAGACAGAGGGTAAAAAACTCTCTCTGGCTTGACCTCCCCCTCCATGGGTATTGTCTGTTTTTTTTTGTTAACAAGGCTCGCCAGCTAATGTGAATCGAAACCTGTCTATCTAGCTTTTAAAGCCGTGCGATGTGTAAACCACAATTCAAATAGAGAAAAAAGACCTGACTGACAAGCCGATACATACTCTTAGAGTTTGATTAATAGGGAATATAATACAAAAATATAGTACTAAAAAAGGTACTACCACTTTAATTTTACAAAAGGGGCACTTTAATGTTCTGTATGGCTAATACTAAAGCCAATACTGGCTCAATACCCTCAATGGGCTTTGACGTGCTAATGCGTTGGTTTAACAGTCCGGGTGTGGCAAGCTTCCAATGTCAACTCGACTCGATTGGAAGACAATGAACGTATTTTAGCCCTAAATGAATTAATAGCAAACATGGTTTACATAAAATACATTTTTCCAAGAAAGTTTATAATAATACAATCTATAGTTGAATTCTGAGCCTAAATATAAAGGAAAAGCATTTTCAGAGAGCAATCACGCTGTGTTTATGTAGAAAAAGCGATTAGGTTTATGAGCAATCTAATTACCTATTCGCCTAAAACGCTATATAAAATAAAGTTTATTTAGAGATGAATGATCAGTGTCGCAGTTTAATGCAGTTTAATGCAATTTAGAGCTTTTGGCAAGAGGAGACACCCAAATTATAATGTAACATGCCACTGTTTGTGCATGAACAAAGTTATACTGCAATTTTCCTCAGATACGCGATTAAAAAAAAAAAATTTTTTGAATCCCCGGCGGAACACACTCCATAAGAATCAGCGCTTTTATACAGTAGATCGCCTTTAAACACATATATTTAAACACGTGTTTACGATTTAAATCAAAACGCGATTCAAATCAATATAAATGTTTATTTTGTAACGCATAGGTGACTATTCATTGTTATTAAAAAGACTTAAATTCGATCATGTTGTGATATTTAGAAATATAAATTTGTTTGGTGCGAGTGAGGTTTTATTTAATCTCTGACCAAGGGAAACGTTTCATTTTTTTCAAAGAAATGTTTGTTAAAAAATAAAGTGATACTGTACAGTAGTTCCATGGGATTCAATCACAGACCATGTGACATGCGAGTCAGGAAACTAACACACAGCGCCACCAGATTTGATAACGCTATAAAAATGCTATAAAATAATGTGATTAGGCACAGAACAAGTTTACAGCACAGTACAATAATAAATGCTGACCATGACTTTAGAAGCATAAATTACCTTACACTCAATTTAAACACAAGCTGTCTTTAGCCCTCTAAGCTGGTTCATACAGAAATGTAGAGATCCAGGCTCAGAACACACAGCTTCATTAGCGAATACATATGCAGGACAACTAGAGAAGACGTTTTACAGAGGATGGATTTTTAGAAACATCCCATCAGTGACATCACTGAAGTCAACTCCTACTGTAGGTAACTGTCGTGTGGATAGTTTCACAAGAATCAGACAAAGGTTTAAGCATCGCTTGTTCTAGATAAAACTGCAAAAAAAAACAACAACCCATAATGTACTTTTTTGCGGCTCTGTTTGCCCAAATCATATATTCACAACGTGAAATTAGAAAATAATATTACGTAACCAAAATCCGCAATATGGAAACAGAACCTGTGTAATTGTTGACAGATGATGTTCTCGTAACATTTTTACAAGACGAACTACAACATTTACAGCATTTAACATTTAAAAAATGACTTGTATGTACTTGATATCTCTAATCAATCCATGGCGATATAGTTAAAGCAGTCCCCGCACAAAACGAAACTAAAACGCCCTGGGCATACCGTTTCGCGCTTCTTATCAGTTGCTCAAAAGTAATTTGACCGTATGAAATGCATAATATAAACCTAGAAACATATACAGTACGTGAGCAGTACTTACGTAGTATCGGTGTCAAGACATACCTCTCAAATACTGTAAATCAAGTTAAAAATATCTCAAGACCGATTCTGGTCATAATGAAACCATGTTTCGTGTATGTTTTCTTTAAAGTACCGAGACCAGCCATATACTGTATGTTTATGTTCCAAAATTAATATCGTTTATGGCCTTCACACGCGTTGCAGTATGCTCCTATTCTTTTTATGCTCAGGCACTAAGATTTCCCTTCAGTGGTAAAATTCCATATAAATATTCAATACTTAAACGGGCACAGTTAAGACATTAAATATACATATACATACTGTATACAGTACAGTTTGCATACGGTAATATGTTTATATTCCTAAATCAATCTCTTTTATGAGCATGTGTAAGGCATGGTGAATCGATTCTCAAAAATTACTGTACTTTGCATGATTGGAAAAAAATGCGTGATTGCGAAATGCTGTGGTGTTACTTTTACAAAGACGGTCAATGAAAAAAGAATGTGGACCAGGGCAATACTTTGAGTTTACAGCTTGTCCAAGGTCATTTATTATTAATACTATTAGTAATATCTTCGTTAAAGACTTTGATGACTACAGCTCAAACATGAGAGGTTGAGCTTTATTAGCTCCACCTTGCGGAAATTCCGGATACTATTATTTTGCTAGCGGTATTTACCGGTAACTTGCGGTATTTACCGGTAACTTGTGGTAGACTGCGTACAGCGTACCGGAAAATAATGCGGTATCGCCCGCGCATTTTGAATGGCTGCATCTGTACATTGTCGGATCAACGCGGAAAGGGACTTGAGGGACTGCTGTGTTTATGCCTTCACTGAAACCTGGCTGAATGCATGCGTCCCGGACACCGCCATCCAGCCAAAGGGGTTCACCGTTTACCGCATGGACAGAAACCACCAAGCAACCGGCAAACACAAAGGCGGAGGCGTTTGCTTCCTGGTCAACAGCAAGTGGTGCACCGACGTGAAGGTAATCTCTAAATCCTGCTCGCCGAATCTAGAACACCTGACCATAAAATGTCGACCCTTTTATTTGCCGAGGGACTTTTCCGCCACTATTATCACAACCGTTTACATTCAACCTCAAGCCTGCGTGGAAGCAGCACATAGCGAACTCCACGACATTATCAACAAGCACAAAAACTCCCACCCAGAAGCCGTCTCAATTGTAGTTGGCGACTTCAACCACTGCAATCTGAGGAAAGTACTGCAAAAATACATTCAGCATGTCACTGTACCGACAAGAGGAGGCAATATTTTGGATCACTGCTACACAACAATAAAAGGAGCATACAAAGCGCTTCCCAAACCGAGTTTCGGTAAGTCGGACCACATCGCTCTCCTGTTGCTTCCTGAGTACAAACAGAAGCTGAAGACCTCCCCCATTGCGAACAGGTCAGCGCATTGTTGGTCTGAGGAAGCGGAAAGCAAGTTAATAGACTGCTTTGATAGTACAGACTGGGACGCATTCAGAGCTCCCGACACAGATTTAAATGAGTATACGGACGCGGTCACCAGCTATATTAAATACTACACCGACATTTGTGTACCAGAAATGAAAATTAGGTCATTTCCCAATCAAAAACCGTGGTTCAACAACGACATTCGCAATAAAATAAAAGATATATCCATCGCGTTCAAATCGGGGGACAAAGAGCTGTACAAGAAATCACGGTATGCATTAGAGGAAGCCATAAAACGCGCCAAACGGAGCTACAGAGTGCGGCTTGAAACACAGTGCGCTGACACCCGGAGGCTGTGGCAGGGATTACAGTCAATCACAGGCTACAAGGGCTGCAGCCAGGAGATTGACACGAACAACGCATCCCTGCCTGATGAGCTGAACCACTTCTATGCCCGCTTTGATGCTCTGAACACGGGCAATGCTGAGAAGACCTCAAGTGTGCAGGGCGAGTTTGTCCTGAAACTCTCAGAGCAGGACGTGCAGAAGACTCTGAGCAGGGTGAAAATCCATAAGGCCTCAGGGCCTGATGGGATACAACCTCGAGTCCTAAGGACATGTGCAGCCCAGCTGACCACAGTGCTTACGGACATCTTTAACTCCTCCCTGTCACAGTCCATGGTCCCCACCTGCTTTAAAAAAAACACTATTGTTCCAACCCCCAAAAAGACAAAAGTGACATGCCTGAATGATTACCGCCCAGTAGCATTAACATCTGTGGTGATGAAATGCCTGGAGAAACTGGTGTTGTCACACATCAACTCCTCCATCACAGAGTCCCTGGACCCCTTGCAGTTCGCCTACCAGAACAACAGATCAGTGGATGATGCTGTCTCCCTGGCTCTGCATACAGCCTTGGAACATCTGGACACTAAGAACTCATATGTGAGAATGCTGTTTGTGGACTACAGTTCAGCATTCAATTCCATCATACCCAGTCAACTGGTGACAAAGCTCAGGGGATTAGGTCTGTGCAACTCTGTCTGCAACTGGCTGCTGGACTTTCTTATCGAGAGACGACAGGTGGTACGGATAGGCAATAAAACATCAACACCACTCACCCTGAGCACTGGAACCCCACAAGGCTGCTGTCTGAGTCCAAGGTTGTACTCCCTATTTACTCACGACTGCACAGCAAGACACAGCAACAACCGCATCATTAAGTTTGCTGGTGACACCACTATAATAGGACTGATCAGTGATGATGACAAGTCCACTTACATGGATGAAGTTGTACAGCTGCTTAGATGGTGTCATAGCAATAACCTGGACTTGAACATAAAGAAAACGAAAGAGCTAATAGTGGACTTTCGGAGACACAGGCCATACACTCACAGCCCACTCAGTATTGATGGAATGGAAGTGGAAACAGTCACCAGCTTAAGGTTTTTGGGAATTCACATCTCTAAAGATCTAACCTGGACTGTGAAAACTGACTCTATCATGAAGAAGGCTCAGCAGCGCCTTTATTTCTTGAGGTGCCTCAAGCGATGGGAGATGCCATCGAGAGCGTCCTCACCAACGGGATCACCGTGTGGTATGGCAACACCTCTTTGCGAGAAAGAAAGGCACTGCAGAGAATGGTCAATATGGCCCAGAAGATCATCGGCTGCGGTCTCACCGAGATTAAACAGCTCTATGAGGACCGCTGCCGGGATAGAATTCTGGCCATCACAGAGGACAGTCACCACCCCGGGCATGAGCTCTTCACCCCACTGCCCTCAGGCAAGAGATATAAGAACATACGGACACTTACCACTAGATTCTTCAATAGCTTCTATCCACAAGCAGTGAGACTGGCGAACACATTTAGCCATCCCCCTCGGACCACACCTACACCATCACCATCTACCTCTTTATGATTTCTTATCTATTGCACATCTCCAGTCATTGTTTACACGTCTGTATTGTTTACATTCAAACTGTCTACATGTTTACTTGCACATTGTCTATTGTTTGTTTGTACATTGTCTTGATGCACTGTTTGCACTTTGTCTTGTTTTTTACACTTGTTTTACAATATGACATATGGCAATAAAGTTCAAGTTCAGTTCAGACTGTACAATGCATCCACCTTGCATCTGGGCAGAGGCAACATTGACAGTGACCTGTTTCTGGACTAAACACATCTACACATCTACTGCTACATCTGCTCTCTTTCTTTTCACGTTCACAACCGTTTTTGTGCAATATATGCCAGGGACCCGTGCAATACATTTATATTTATATCTATTTATATCTATATTACATCTATATTTATATTCATATGTGTTATACGATTATTCTGCATACTGTTCTGTTCTAGTTTGTTCTTTGTGTGTCCGGACTGTAAGTAACTCTTTTAGTGCACCCCTCAGTGTACTGATTGTATTGTATGTATTGTACTATTATTATTATTGTATCATTCGTCACACTGTGGCTGCGTTGTCTGTGTAAAGCTGCTGTTGCACTGCAATTTCCCTCACGGGATCAATAAAGTATCTATCTATCTATGAAGAACACTGACTGTTACAGTGTTCAATCTAATTGCTGGGGGAAAAAATCTCCTTTAACATAAGAATCCCACTGGTACAAATTGAGAGCAACCTTAATAGAACAGACAAGACAAAAAACAGTTTTTCCATTGCTTTGAGAACTCAATCCGATACTCAAATTTCTAGCAGAACAATACAAGACCAGACAGTGCTATATTAATGTTATAGGATCAGCTCCACGAAGTGTGGAACAAGAGAGCCATGACTAGCTAAACTGACCAGCCAAGCAGCTGACTGAAGCAACATAGGAAGAGTGGTGAAAAGTCCCAAGTGAGAATTGATATCAATGTTCAAAAGTGTTGCATCTCATTTGTCATTAAATAGATTAGATTACTGAAAATAATTACTTTTGGTTACCTGTACAACACATAATGTAAGTAAAATTAAAACTAGCACAGCATCTCTCAAAATGGTGACACTTACGTTACCAATGTACTCTGAGAGGAGTTCCTGAAGAGCCTGTCGCACCCCATTGCACTCCGTGATAATTCGTTCACGGTGAATATCACGTGTGCAGGAGGAGTCAGCCAGCAGAGCAGCTCCGCTGATAATGGCTTCCAGTCGCTTTTCAAGAGCGGGTCTGATATTATCCTCATTTACAGTTAAGGGGTCAATCACAATCACACTCTGCAAAACAAACAGGGAAAGAAGGTTTTCAGTGGTTCAGAATGGAGATAAACTAGAACTGCATGCATTAACTACTTAGAAAATAATTAAGTGCTAACACCTTTATTCCAGATGGTTTTTGATTCCTGTAATAGCACATTCAGTATCATTCAAGGAAAGGAAAATAAAGGAATGGAAATGTATCTATGCTTTTACAAAGTAATACTAGATTGCTTTTATAAAATCATATAAGCAGTAGCAGAAGTCTTTGCGGAAGTTTGTCTTTTTTTCTTCTCACATACCTGTAAGCTAAATTAATGAACAAGTAAAGATTTATTCCATGCTGAAAAGAGAAGAAAAACAACATTTCAGATGTGGAGCCTTCTTCGGGTGTGTGTGATAAGGATGTCAGTATCCTGTTAGCCATGTCTGTAAACCAGTTGAAGAGAAAATAAGGGAGTGCTTTTTACCTTAAAGAAACTAATATTTATGAAAGGTCGACAAGGTCACATTGGGTTAGTAGCTTAGCAACTGACAAAGAATTAAAATTGGTTATAGATTTACAGCAAAAAGGATTCTTACTTCTCAATGTTAAGTGTCTGTCACCTGTGTATATTGAAAACCACTTTCTTTTCAGAGAGCTCTTTTCTTTTCACCTTTATTTTGAGAGATGAGAAATCTTCTTTTGACATTTAAATAACCCCTTTCTTTTTGGCTATCTTTTCACAGTTACACTCTGGTTATTTCTTCACAATGGCCACCCAATGCCACTAACCACTGTGAGTCCCTTTATATATCAAACAATCTAAACTAAACTCATGTGAGAATGTGACTCTCAGTCCTTCACAATTAACTAATAAAGCAATGAATATGCCACAGGTGAACCTACTGTCTATACAAACAATAGAGGCCTTGATGACCTCTAGTGGCAGATCAGCTGAAACTACTACTCTAATAATTGCTGTCATGCCTCATCATGGAACAACAGGGATGGGGTAGCTTGGTTTCATATGGAATAGCATTCGCTTTACACATTATAGTTGCCTTAATTGCTTATAGTTGTGCAATGTGCTTGTACAGAGCTTACATTTTTGCCTGAAAAGGCTACAAAACTCCTCAAATCAATAAAACTCTCCTGGAAAGCATGTTAATTAATAACATCTAAAGGTATAAAATGTGTTGTGATATCAGGGCAAGCATTCACCTAGCATATTAAGCTTATAAAAGAAATCTTCATAGGAAAATCTCAGATATACTGTACATTGTGGTACTTATTGTAGAACTACAGCTTCACTAAAATTCACACTAGTCACTAGTTCCATCCATCCATTTTCTAACCATTAAATTCAATAGTGGGTCACATCCAAGAAATAGTGGGTCACATCCAAGAAAGCAATGGGCACAAGGCCGAATACATCCTGAGCAGGATGCCAGTCTATTTCAAACAGTGCAAGTGTGTGTTTGGTTTGGTGTTTGGGCACACACACTCACACCAAGGCTTGTTTTCCCAGAAGTCAATTGACCTGCCAGTATGTCTTTGGAACAAAGCAGATGGAAGAAACACACACACACACAGGAAGAACATACAAACTGCATGCAGATAAACCCCAGGAGTTGAACCCAGGGCCCAAGCTTTGCAAAGCAGCTCTGCTACCACTGTGTCACCATGTCACCCACTACCCAGAGTTGTTCCATAAAATTCCTCTATTAGAAATGAATGTGGTGTCTACCGGAGACCCTTAAGTTAGGTCTTTTCAGTTACAATATATTCTTGCAAAAGAATTGTTTGTTGTGAATATTAATTTAACATAACACAGCACACCAAAGGCAAGCAGATAGCCACAGTTCGCACATCTGATTGATGACAATGCTGATGAAAAACAACATTCTTAAAAGCTTAAAATGTATCAGCTGGAAAAGGATTTACTTTTTCACATTGCGTTGTTCCTTTTCATCAACAAATTATACATTTCATATAAACTAAACTATAGCAAAATAATAACTTTCCTGCATAAAGGATGTAATAATGGATTCTATAGTTTCATAGATCAAAATTGCTTTCACCTGTTAAACATTAAGGATATCCCATTAATACACCAGTAAAGCAAACCATTATACAACTGAATTTATGTTTTTTAATATTTATTATATTATTTTTCGTTCACATAAAATTATGATTTATCAGGAACAGTCTACAATCAAGCACACTTGATTCAAGCTTGATTCAATCAAGCACAAGCAACCTTCTTGATCTGATTAATAAACTAGTGTTCTTAATAAACTAGGTACACATCTGTTGTGAATGGCTAGTGTATGAGAGCTCCAAGCTCTCCTCTACTCTTAAAACAAACTTCAATGGCAAGCTTTTCTGTTTTAGAAGAGGCAAAACCACAATATCAGATAAAAGTCAAACATTTTTACAGCATGGTCACTGATCACCTTCCCAGGCTGTTTCTATATAATCAAGTGTCTTGCCCATCAAAGTAATATTTGATGGGATTACAATATTAATACTTGTAATCAATGTTTAAATAAGTATTAAGGTGTTTCCTATTAGCTCTATTTTTTCAGTTAGTATATCCATAGGACCTACTAGCTATAGCATATACAGTAGGCGTTTACAATATTTCAGCCTAACAGGCTTTTATGTTACCTTCTCTATGCAGCTAAATCAAAAACAAATCATACTGACCTAAATCAGTCAAAAACAGATATTCCAGAAGTTTAAACATCATTCTTTTGAATGAGTCCAAAAACTAAATCAGGATTTAGAAGGTTTTCTTTTCCAATATTGTTGATGGTACAATGGACATGGTGTACAAATTTGACACTTGAAGAAGGCTCCACAGCCGAAACGTTGTTTTCTTTCTTCTCTTTTCAGCATGGAATAAACCTATTACTTGTTCCATGGTGTACAAATGTCTCACATGGGCTCTGCATTTTTTTTTTCGTTTAAACTGTGAAAGCTGTAGTTCAGTCAAAAAAGTCAAAACGTTTCTACTCAGGGGATGTACCATAACTCTGCTGTCAAGGAAAACTTTCCTCAAATTTTAGAAAAGCTGAAACGTTTTCTACAGTCCTCAAAAGTGCACATTAAAGCTAAGCACATCAAAACCTGTTGGGTAAGAGTTAAAATGAATTAAATAATTGAGGATTCACCCATTTGTGAGCATTTAATACTTAAATAATGACAGTATACTAATAAATGTGCTGAAATAAAATATTTTTTTATCTCACAAAAAAACTGCCCCTGCATCCAACCTGAGGTGGAACTCCCCATAAAAATTGCATCCTTGAAAATGATAAAATTAAGATGTCAAAAAATTGGAAAATTGTGAGAACAGAAGACTCAGCTAAAAAATGTTTTGGATATACCCATTGTGTTCCAAAAGGTTGCCCACAAAAATTAACAGACAAAAACAGATCTCAAGGATGCCACAAATGCAATGCTCAGTTCACCATCATTTGGGTTTAACCCTTTGACCTACAGGGAATTTGAAGCAAGTTCTTCTCTTTCCTGTCCTTCCCAAACAGACTGTGACTGAGGGGTTTATATCCCCTGTTCCCCCCATGTGGAAGATACCACAAAGTTTTATATAGCGAAGTTATCGTACTACAACAACAAACTGATAATTTTTCCTCTGAGCAATGGAAATGCTTAACAGCCACTGTAAATAAAAAATGTAAATACTTTAACACTGTAAATTTTAAAAGTCAAACAATGGGCAGTGTAGGAATATTCTGTACAGTATGTGCAGCTATGCACCTATCTTCATTACCTACATATGAGAATAGTAGGTCTGGTACTGTACCTCTCTCTTCTTTGACATCAGTTGGCTTGGGCTTGCACATACTGTATACACACACTCGGTGTAAATCAATTCTTCAAACACAGCATTAAATAATAATGAGTTCAACCATTAAACTTAGCATTGCAGGTCTGCCTACTTTTTTAGATTTGTTAGATTCTCCACTCTCCAGCTAGCTGGACTATATATCTCTGACTGATTCTAGACCACCAGCCGCGGGCAACAATGAGGAGAAATTGTAAATCTAGATGTGGGGGATCTCACTGCTGCATCCCCTACTCTATAAACAGAAGTTAATGAGATCTGCTCCCAACAGAGCATTTACTGCATCTGTTTATTTGCAGGCTTTTCACAAGAGGAGAGTACAAATCATTAGGCAATATGATTTTCTGAATATCTGAGGGAATGGAACTTATTTTAAAAGGTTAAGTGCTCTCTAATCTCTGCCTTGGCTTCTCCATACATCTCTCATTCTGTTACAACTATGCCCCTACTCCCAGGTGGCTGTTCAGAAACAACCTGGCAATTCAGAACAAAAACTGGCAATTCAGAACAAAAACTGAACACAATTATTTTGGAATGAAAAAATGAGGGAGGTCTGATGAGCCATTATTAGCACAGCTCTGCTTTTGCTTTATGCAAATGGTGCATAAAATAAATAAAAATGGACATACAGTAAAAAAAGAAAAGGTAAGTAGAGTATAACTCATTAATAATGAAGTTAAAAGGAGATTTGGTAATCCAAAAAACAGTACAAAATGTTCTGTATCAAATTTGAAAAGATTGTGCTTTGTGTGTTGGTGCAATCTGATGAAAATATAATAAGACAAAGGCAAACAAGAATTTTATTACTAAAAAAAATAAAGAAAAACAATAGTACTGACTGGAAAGCTCAACACCAAATTCCACTTAAAGATCAAACACTGTGGTACACTGCATATATGACGAACATCCACCCTCTATTATAACCTGTTTTATAACATCCACCATGTATTATAACATGCACCCTATGTTATTAAACCCTCAAATAAGTACAGTATGTGAAATAAAATATTATATTTTATATCCAAATTTTATAAAATTCTATTTAAAGTTGTTTCACTTTTTCTCTAAAAATACCATTTTCCAGTTGCCTTATGCTCTGCATTTTTAAATTCTGCTCTTGAGAAGACATTTACATTTAATATGAAAGAATATGTTGCAATTTTGAACATGGTTGACCTAGTCTTGGGTAACAACAGACTTGCTTTTTCTTGCACTTAAGTTTAGGTGATCAACTGCACTCAGTGTGGTTCAAAATTGAAGAGTAAAATTAGTTCCAAATTGGTAAACTAGCAAAATTGAATTCTCACTATTCAACGGATAAAAACAAATCTAAAGATAAATCAGATATTTATCATTTTAGAAAACTGGCTCAAATAAGTACTCCAATAGCCAAGCAAGCTCTACCATATGTACAGTAAATCAACAGTACTAGATCTAAATATTGATTTAGAAAAAAGAGAATACGACAAATATTAAAAGGCTGGGTGACTTTTATATTGTACATCCAAAGTACTGAACTAAAAGCAGATCAACATGCTGGGAAACGTATGTATTTGCTTTATACATAAAGAACAAACTAAACTTTTATTTTGCTGGATCCTTTTTCACTGTTATTTTACAAATAAAAAGTGGGTATCCAGAAGACAAAGTGACATTCCCATTGAGAATTCTAGAAATAGTCCATTAATGTTTCACATATTGTAATCTCAAATCAGGCTAGTTTTCCACGAATATGGACCTTGAACCACCAGAACAAGTGCTTGTTTTTCTCTCCAACTTTGTCACTCATTTAACTCACTAGATCCCTATGAACATTTTCTGGCAGTACAACATCTAACACACAATGTTAAATATTATTTTACCATACCTTCACTCATTAGCTTCCAGTTTTTGATATTTCAGTAATAATAAGCATCGCAGCATCAGAAAGGGAATTGCAAAAAGGAGTTAATATGATCATGCTTTTTTCACAAACAATAGTGATTAATTGTATTTAAGTCATATACAGTTTCTCCTGATCTGCCTGTCTGGCATTGGAAAAAGTGGAAAAACACTTTGTTCATTTTTTTCTACAATATTTGCAAATCAGTTATGCCTGGAGTAGGGAACAATTAAGAGGAAAGAAAATTAGCTGAAATAACTAAGTCATAAGGGGTGATGGAATGCTGACATGTTCATTTTAAATTCTGACAGGGTACAATTAAGAACTTGATTAGCTGGGAAAAAGAGAGAAACATTATCCATAGCATTTTTCTATTACCTATGTTCTCTAGAAATCAATATGCTGCTCAGTTAATACACAAAGATGATACGATATTTATTGAAGTTTATTCTTATGTATTCAGACGAAAGGACACAATACAGAAATAAATGTGTGGCAGTTTCTGATTTGCATAATAATTCGCCTTTGTATTCCATGATTTACTTTCTGTAAAATAAAATGCATGTAGAAAACTTTTCCATTACAGACACAGGTAATAGTCTCAGAGCATTTTCATTTAGTCTGCCTGTAGACTTCACAAATATGTTAGGGAGTGCTGGAAAAAATTACATACATTTACATTTTTAAATTTTTCAGAGTGTCTGTTGCTTTACCCTACCTGCCTCAGTGATGGAGGTTTCCTTTTAGTAGATTAAACATATTTCAGTGTAGTGTAGTCCCTGGCAGTGTAAATTTAACATTAAATAAAAACAACAAATATACTCATTCATCAATACTGTAGTATCCTTACATATTAAATAGAGAAAGTCTATTAGTTTTTGGTCAATCTTTAGTATTTTGGTAATGAATTTGTATTTGGTACATGAAATCTGTGTATGAATGTAATGTGGAAGATTTGAAAGAAAGGTTGATCCATGTTATTCTTCTGTTGTATGAATCTGATCTCTGGTCACATTAGTGAAGGAAGATACTAACTAAAATATTTCCATGTGTTCACCGAACATCATTTAAGCACTCCAGGTTACTTAAGGTACTCGTGTCTATTTTAACATGTATCTATATTCTTAAAACTCCTTTGGAAATACCGGCTTTATAAAATATTGCTTTTAGACAATGTATTCGTTTAGATCAATGTATAGATCATGTTAAGCTGCTAAAAAAAGACATTACTGTGTAACATGTAATGAGTTTTTTTTTAAATGTATGAAATACTATGCTAATCCAGCTTTATTGTATGTGTACTGTGAATGGAAATGTGAATATCTGATCAGATCCAATCTTGAAAAACCAATAGAGAGTTTTGCATTTGCATTGAAATTCTGGTTCAATACTGAGGCCATATGTCTTGTCTATATCTGAGGATGTGGGTAATTATAAACTTTAACAGCAGTGTCCCCAGGTGAATCATTACAAATTTAATATGCCTGTGCATGGCTTTCCCCTCTGACAAACAGATGACAGCTATTGTTACAGAAAATAATGTCCCTGCTTTTTATAGATGATGGAGTTAACTATTAATAAAAAAGACTGCTATCTCTACCTAAAGACTGTTTAGATAGAAAAAAAGGAATAAATAAATGAATAGCCTACAAACCACACATCTTTGAAATTAAATAAATGTTTTAATTTTTACAACTCTAGCCACAGAAAACTATACCAAATATTGTGACAGGCTTACTTGTACCTACCAATAGTGGGGGAATAAAAAGTAGGGCAGTTGAACATGCCACGACCTCAGCTAATACCCAGGAGACCAAGAAGTCACCAGTCTAGTTCAGATACAGGAAAGCTTTGCAGCTACAAAGCAACCTTGATGCTAATTGGAATCCTGACTGACATCTATTGTTGTGAGATGAAAATTGGAATTTGCCAGTTTAATTACATTTTTTAGCAAGAATCCAAGTTTCCCGTGGTTACGCCATACTGTACAAAATAAATAAAAGCTACCTTCTGATATTAACAAAAGTTGCGTGTTTGTTGTCTTCTTTGATGATTGCATGAAGCATGATGATTCTCTTTTAGCGGGTGACATGGTGGTGCAATGGTTAGCATTACTGCTATTCAGCACTTGGGGCCCGGGTTCAATTCCTGGGGAGCTATTAGATCTATGTCCATTTTGCTTGGTATTTTATTGAAACAATCTGTGTGTGTTACCATTCTCAAGGGTACAACTGTGTGGAGTTTGTGTATTCCACCTGTGTTTATGTGGGTTTCCTCTTTAACAACAATTAAAGAGGGTTCTCCTACTGTCCAAAGGCATGCTACTAGGTTAATTAGCTTCTGGGAAAAATTGTCCCTGGTGTGAATGTTTGCATCTGCCTGTGCCTCATGATGGATTGGTATCCCGTTTAGAGTGTATCATGCCTTGCGCCCACTGCTTGGGATGCTCCAGCTCCCCAGCAACCCTGTATTACATAAAGCTGATAGAAAATTGATGGATGGGTTCTCTTTTTAGTGCTTTGAATATTATTTTCATTAACTATGTGGCTCAACCAGTAATGGTGTCTCTTCATAGGACAGGGTTTGCCCTGTAACCCAGACATCAGTGATAGGGACCAGTATTTCCCAGGGTTGGATAGGATTGAGTTGCCCAATGTATTCTTAGCTTGCCACAAAACATCACCCTCTGTAGCATGCCTAGAGCCTTAGAGCTACAGTGTTAAGTGACAGCTGTACTGTATGTGTCCTCATTTTACTGGCTAATTCCTTTTGCGGTCACTGTAAACTTAAGAAGTCAAAGGGTTAAAGAATGTTTTTTTAACTTCACAAAATGTTAATATTCGTCAGCAAACTTTCAGAAACAACTCTCAAACAAAAGAATATTCCAGTTTTTCTAAAAAAAAACAGTAACGATTGCCTAGGAAAAACGTACAGTAGTGTGAAAAACAATAAAAGCTGGAACGATTTCTGAAGTACCCAAAGAATGTTCTCCAAAGTGTTCTGAGCAAATCACTTGCATTTCAAAACTACAAAAATAGGTACTGAAAGAATGTTTTCTGAAAATGCTTGTCTTCCAAGAGTTACAAGGTTGTAATTGCCAACTAGAGAAATAAAAAGAAAAATAATTGGTGCTTTCACATTAAAAAGGTCATTGCAGAAGCTATCTGTACAGTTATGCTTAGCGTGGCAAGTCAGCATGGAAGCAACAGACATAAAAATGGAACTTAAATCACAAGATACAAAAAGCAGAGTAGTACAAAGGTGTTTGCATGGCAAAGTGTCTGATAGCTGGAAGTTTTAATAACCTTTCTATTCTTCGTGAGAAGTTTACTCATTCTGGTAAAATATAAGTCTAAGTTGAAAAAATTATTTGAAAAAAGATCTATAAAAAAGCTTATTTCAGTTTTCATACAAAGATACTAATCTGTTAAAAACATAATCAGAAATATGCCAAAAATAAAACTCAGAACTACAAATCACAACTTCCCTTTTTGTGCATATTTTATTTCCAATCAACTTTTTGCATGAACTGAACTCCAGAGTATTTATATCTCCAATCAGTATTGGAACTGGATAATTTTTATTTTCTGTGATTAAACTCACTTGAACCTGGCTTATTTTGTTTATTACTTTTTTATGAAGGTAAGACTTTAAAGTCATTTCCCTGGGGCAATTAAGCTCAGGTTCATGTCTAGTTCATTTTACTGCAACTTTTAGAATGTTCTACCACAAGTGCTCAGTTGAAACGTGCTGACAAATGTAACACATTCCACTCACCCTCACATACCCACGCGCACCAGTTTTCACAAATACTCACACCGTAAGTATCCTATCACTTTTATCTGCTATCACTATTTTAGTTCCTCGTTTTCCCCTCTTCTTTGCTCACTATTGTAGTTTGTCACTCGGAGCTCCCGTTGTGCTCATTGTCTTTCTCGTCTTCTCTGGTTTTGGATTGTTTACTGATTTTTGCCTGTTACTTGGTTTTGGCTCTCGCTTTTCAGATTGGATTTGTTGTCTTGGTTCTACTGCCCTCTAACTTTTTTTTTTACTTATTGCTCGTCTTCTGGATTTTTAGATACTAGCTTAGCGTTTTGGACTTCTGGCAGCAGAAGGCTGTGATCAGTATCTGTCTCTGCACAGCGAAAGCCTGCTTCATCATCTTTGCATGTTTCTGGCCATCAAGCTCGCCCCTGGAAGAGTGGAGGCATTGGCTGTTGGCTGCCGAACATCCTTTTACTATCCTCACTGACTACAAAAACCTGGTCTGGTATGTCTCCTTTCCTGTGCTCACTCGGATACCAACCCTCACTTTTTCCTGACACCATTCTGGACACTGGTGTCCCCTCCATACAGAACTGTCTTTCCCTTCCCCAAAGACTACGGAAAGCCGCTAGGACCTCTCTTTTAAGATCCTCACAGACATCGTCGACCTTTCCCCGGTTTAAGACGAGGTCAATATGTCTGTCTTTCCAATAAGAACATTCCTCTCCATCAACCCTCCTGTAAACTGGGCCCTCACTTCATTGGACCTTTCAGAATACTTTCCCGGATTTTACCTGTTTCTTATCGCCCCTTCCTCCCTCCCTCAATTCATCCCACTTTCCATGTTTCCCTCCTAAAGGCTTACCATAGGTCCCTCCTGCAAAGACCACAACCACACCCACCTCCTCCCCATCTTACTGATGGCTCTCCTATCTGCACTGTGAACAAAATCTTAGACCTTCGATGGCACAGAGGCTCCCGGCAATTCCTAATTGACTGGGATGGGTACGGTTCTGAAGAGTGCTCCTGGGTTCCAGAGGCTGATATCCTGGACCGGAATCTGATCGAGGATTTTCTTCGCACCCATCCCGATCCATCTGCTGGGGTGTCAGGAGCCGCCCCTGGGGGGGAGGTACTGTAACGCATTCCACATGTGCTCATATTCCCACATGCATGCATTCCACTCACTCTCACATACCCACGCGCACCAGCTTTCACAAACCCTCACATTGTAAGTGATTATCCCAACATTTTTATCTGCTATCACTATTTTAGTTCCTCGTTTTCCCTTTTTCTTTTCTCACTATTGTAGTTTGTCTCCCTGAGCTCCCGTAGTGCGCATTGCCTTTCTTCTCTTCTCTGATTTAGGATTGTTTACTGACTTTTGCCTATTTCTTGGTTTTCGTTCTCGCCTTTCGGATTGGATTTGTTGTCTTGGTTCTACTGCCCTTGTGTATGTGGCTTCCCTTTTGTTAGCCCTGCACAGGGTTTATTTTCTCCCTTTTTGGGACAACAAATTATAGAAAAACAAAAAATAATAGGATAAACACAACATATATCAAGTATTTTACAGTCTTTTCCAGTAGTTTTTACTAAAAAAGGAAAACAGTAAGTAAATAACTATAATAATAAAATAACAAAATGTACAGTATTATTATAATATCAATAATAACATTTTATGAACTTTATTTTTAACATTTTATTAGCTCCTCCCTAATTTATTTTATCCATTTTGCTGGGGATTTTATTGGAACAATTTGTGTGTGGTATCTTGCTCAAGGGTACAACAACTGTGTTCTGCAATTTCCCTCACAGGATCAATAAAGTATATATCTATTTAAACCCAGAACTTTCAAGGTTGTCCAGAACCTCTAACCACTGCTGCCTGTCATTGAGCTCTACTGGAACTCACTTTCTTGGTCTCCAAACCAAAACAATCATAAAATTCTTAAATAAAATTAAACTAAAATAGGTAAGCATAAATCCAACCCTCTGAAAATACAAGAGCCTATATTTTGCTTTGTTTAAGATGACAGAAAATGGAAAGGACCTAAATAAGGACTTAAATATTCCAAATACTGGATTCAGCTTTAAAGCTTCAGGTGAAGAGTTTTGTATTTATTACTGTTTTAGCCATTCTCTAGCAAAGCATGTCCTGACAAATATTAAATGTACTAAGCTTGTATACATTACTAATATTCTATGTTCATGAATACAAAAATGCAATGAATAAATACAAACTGTTGACAAAGATTATTTAAACATAGGCTGGTAAATTAAACCATTAATTAAATAAATGTTCTCCATTGTACAGATTATTGTAAATTACATTGTTTTAATTAATGTACATAAATATATTATATTCTACATTACACTTAAAGCTATAACAGTCTGGAGTATCAGATTTGCAAACACAATCACTAAACAGTAAAGTGAAAGAATAACATTTACCCAGTGCCATTCATATGCACCATGAATCAATGACACCTAAAAGGAGCTGGACCTCTAGGCTAACTAAGATCATATCTATCAAATCTGGTGATCACAATCAAGCATGGCACATGGGCAGAGGGCCAGTTGAGTGAAACAGGCATTAGTAATTAATTCACCTTATCAAAGACTATACTATAGGGAATGTTGAGAACTAAGGATGAAGCTAGAGGTGTCATGTATAAAAGTTAGTGAAGCATTTCAATTACAAATTAATATAGTCAAGTGTGCCGTCTGTATGTCTATCAATCAAAGGTCAAATATGCATAAAGTAAAAACTAATTACTTGTATATTCAGCAGAAGCATCAAATTTGATTTTTTTTTCTTTGCTACTCTTTGGAATCTGCTATTATTTTAATATAAAGGAAAACACAATGGCAACCCAAGTTCATCTAATTTCTTTATACTCTACCTAACAAGAAAATAACATGATTTGTGTGTTCTGTTCAACCATGCGATATGTCAGTAACTGAACAACTCCCTTAAAACCATCATCAAACTGTAAAATAAAATAACTTACAGTGTAATTAAACCAAAATTCAATTACTCATTTAGGTCTAGAAATAGTTAAAAGGTATTATTACAGAGAGTGTATAAAACTACAAAATGTAAAGGCAACCTGATAAAAATGAACTGCCCCCCAAAAAAGCAGTATGTTTTTTCTAAACAGATCCATGACATAAGGCTTTTACAGCTTTCACACAGCTACAGTTAAATAGCTTTGCTTACTGAAAGATAGAAATGTAGGTTTTTCACATCAAAATATAATGAAATGCTCATGAAATAAGAAATATTCAGAGATATAGTCACTGCACAGGTAGAGTACCCATGGTGTGAAGGTTCTTCCTTGTTTACGGCAAATTGTGTATAATGGAGGTAAGGTAACAATTGCCTGCAGCCTATCTGCAGATTGCCAGCAGGGTATTACAACAGAGCCAGAAGCTGCATAGCAACAAAGGCACAACCAAAAAATGAGAAATGCACAATGAAAAGGAACAGAGAAAGGAGAGTACAACACTGTTATTCTGCAGCACTCATTACTATACAAAATATGCCTCAGCCTTTTGGAAGCAGTTAGAACACACAAAAGTAACATTTAGTTTGTATCTTTAAAATGCAAAAATGAGTCAAATAAAGGGCAGTTCTGCATTTTATTTTAATAATATTTTTTTGTTTTTAATTAATGATTAAAAATATTTTTAAATTAACAGCCCTCCCCCCCACACACACACGCACACACACACTATCACCAACAGGTAAGTTTAAGATTTTAAGCCTTCTCTCTGAATTTTCTGTTCATGTATAAACATTTCAAGAATTAGTTCCAATCATATTTTTATTAATTCAACATATAAGTTAAGTGATAAGAAATTCTGATTTACAATTAATAACTGGATTATCAATAATATTTTGCCAATTCTTTGTATGGTTATTGAATACACAAGATTTCTTAATTGTCTGTGCCAATATAAGGAGCATCAGATGAAACAACACTATTTAAGTTTTTATGCTTTAAGAAAAATAAATTATATCGATTTTGAATATAGTATTGTTTATACCTTATCATTATGTTATGTAATATACTAAATGTTTCTAGTGTCAGTGTATATTAAATAAATGTTTTTGCTATAATTTTGATTAACTGAACATTTATGAGTGTCACACACTCAAGTGACATTGTTGCATGAGCACTAAATCATCTCATTAGTGAGAGTGTCAAGTGGGCAGAGGTGATGAGAAAATTTAACATGCTGAATGTTAAGCCTTGAGAAAATCAAAAATTAAAAGAAAGAAAGAGCCCCTTTGCAAGAACACAATGCCTTCAAGCTTTTGGTTTGATAGATGCTGGTCACAAAGTCACCTCAAGTGAAAATGACCCAAATCCTCTTCAGTAACGAATCAAGGTTCAGTCACCCTGTTGAATGATAGTGAGTGTAATGTAGGTATTCAGAAATATTAACGACACACTAATGGCTGTGTACAACATACTAGTTGATGGGAGGGTGTACTGTAAGTGTAATGTTCTCGACAAGAATGTCTAGCTGCTACATAACTTTACTAGTAGTGGTTGATGGCAACCTGAAAGTACAAACCTGGTCCAATGCAGCAAAGTTTGTAGCTCACCATTAAATAACCAGTTTCTAAAGTAAAAAAATATTCATTTTTTTCCATTGTGATAACTTAACTTAGATATTTTTGTTAAATTGTTATAAAATAAATAAGAGCTTATTTAGGATTTGAATCTATAGTACAGTAGGTACTCTTTAGCACCTAAGTGCTCTGAATTGAACAGATTACTATCCAAATCTTACAGGTGTTGCCAGTCTTTACAATCAAGTAACAAATCAGGTGACCTTCAACACTAATTGGATTGGGGCACTCCAAGACAAGGGAGACTTTCAAAAGTCTATGACAGCTTGTACAGTATTTACACTCACAGCAGTCATCAGTTTTATGGGTGCCTTTTCCTATGCCTCTATTGAACCTCACACCACAAAATATATTTGTATTGTTTAGCCATGCACATATATATGTTTATCCATATATAAGGTAAAAAAAAGGTTTCATTCAATAAGTCTCAGCAGATTATACCATCACTGCAAGAAACTAATATTGATCAGGGTAAGGCACTGGCAGCATCTCAGCATATAGATCTGGGATTTGAGAACTAATTCAATTTGTTTAAATGACCATCTGCCAAGAATCTTTTTTCGTAATTATTAATGAAGTCCTAAATCTCAAAAGAAAGTTAGTTATCAGCCTGCAAGAGGCTGGAAAGACATTTCTTTTAAGGTATGAGCAATTTGCTAATCCAAGTCAAAACACAGCAATGTATATTTATAGTAAGTTCATGTTAGTAAAACTCCAGGTCAATAGCTTGGAGCTAATAAAGAGATACTTTGGAGGTAAATATAATATTGCCCATTATACTTCACATCATAACATGAAATATTGCTGTTTGCTGTCTTTACTTTTGTATCTGCCCGTTCATCACAAGACAAAGAAAACAATATTAACAATACAGAAGCATGAATAAAGGTCCTGAATGTGATAAAAGCATTTTTTCTGAGAGACTTCAATGGATGTAACACTGCTTTGTGATCAACTTTGTATAGTATTCCAACTTGAGCTTTAATATTAATGCTGCTTACCCCCCTACACTAAGCCTTGAGTCTTAAAAGTGACACTCCAAAATAGTGTAGTAATAAACAGAAATATGCTTGAATAAAATAACCTAAAAATTATATCTTAAAAATGTTGTACTCTATATGCTGTGGGTGTAGCTGTTTTGAGGTGTTTGTATTGAAAAACAACTACAGGGATAACTTATGGAACAGGCAAAAGATTTCTTAAAAAACATACCAATACCTAAGTTACAAAACATGGTTATATTTTAGTGTACCTTACTTGTGTTGAGGATAAAAAAAAGTTCATAATTTGAGGTTTTAAATTGCAAAAGAGCTTCTACAAAGTAAATATGCAAAATAATTATTTGTTCAAACCCTATTGCGTGTGGATAATGTGAACAGATGTTCGCACTTGAGCTCAGAGCATAAGGAGCAAAACATTGCAGCTCAAATTATTGCAATTTAGATTAATTTTGTTTTACTGTGTAATAATGTAATACAAGGTCTTTGAAAACTCCAAACGCTTTGTTTTCAGAGGTGAAAAAGAAACAGTACCAATGTGTGAAACAGATTTTGAAATCCATTTACCAATGTTCATATGCCTTTTTAAACACGGCAAATTAACACAGTCCTTAAGATCTTCAGGCGAAAGCTCCAGACGCTACCATAAGATAAATATGCTGGACCTAAATTCAACTACCTGCTCATGAAATATTAGTACTTTGCATTCCAGTTTCTTACCAATCTGTCATCACTTCTTCTCTACATTCCATCCCATCAAGAAAAAAAGGTCTTTAGTAAATCAAATCAAATGGAATAAAAGTTTAAAAATACAGAAGTCTACAGCAATTTTGTTTTAACACAAGACTCAGTCTTTAACTCAAGCTGCAGCTGCTGGATGGAGAAAAGAAGACTATTTTTAAACAAACTTAATGTATCAAAGTTTGAGCAACAGGTTAAAGTGAAGTAAGATAAGGACTATGTGACATTTTACTTTTTATACGAAATACAAAAAAACAGATTGAATAATCAAAAAATAGAAGTGATATTAAATTAGAAAATAATCTTGAAAGCAAAAAAATAATTAAGCTGTCACCACACCTGTTTTTTTTCATGTAGTGCCTTTCTAAATTAGACTGACAGCAATTAAATAAACTACTTTTTAAAGTAATTTAAAGTGACTGCTTAAATAGCACATAAAAATAATATAATTCCTTAATCTTGGAATCTGCAGTGGAGAGTTCTAGCCTGTTAATTGATATTGTAAACATCAGAGTACAGTTCTAATGGGATCATCTTCCTCAAACCAGGGATTTTTCTTATATCTAGATAGCAGACTGGGCTATGCAAGAATCACGACTGGTAGCACTCAAAACAGTATGACAGTATTGCCAATAATAGCCTATGTGATTATAGTGGTCTTGCTCTTTGGTTTTCACGTCTGACTGGTCTGAAAAAGGCCATTGTTGTGTTTCAGTAAACATTTCTGTTTCATCTCCAATACATTGTTATTTAATAAATTACTATTTATAATTTGTATTTCAAACAAATATAAAGTCTACTTAGTGTCTTAATTTCAACCTGACAAAAAATGTTCATTTGAATATTAACAAGATGCACGTCAAACAGAGATTTTCAGTGCCATATTACAATATATACCAATCCCTAATAATAACTCTGGATTTGTGATACTTTAATGCCCTTTAAAACTCCTTTAAAAGAATCAAAGATAATTTATACAGTACCTCATGGTGTCTCCTATTTTAAAGCATACTGTATACAGTATATGCGGATACTTGTGTTTATTTTTTATTGTTTCCAAGATTTGAAAACAATCAACAACTGAAACAAACATCATAATACTGGACAGCAATAATTTTAAAAAGAGAAAATGTGATTTAATTCAAAATTCCTCCTCCCCAGTGTTTCTTTCACACATCAAAATTTAAAGAGTTAGCAATTGAAGCAGAAAGATCTCAGATATTATTTTTCAAGTTTAAAAGTCTCAACTCTTTAAACTTCAGTTAAATGATGTGGAATATATGCATTTTTAAACTGCACTTTCCAACAGCACCATTAGTGAAGAAACTGTAAGGCAAATGTTTCATTATTTTTTCATGTAAAATAATTAAAGAAATGCATGCTAATTTGAATCCAAAACATCCAGATCCAAGTCTGCAAAATTACTTCTAGTACAAGAGTTAATAAAAACTCTTCATTTTACATGTAAATAGCTGTCACTCATCACAGAAATCAATCAAAAATAGTTTATATCTATTTTAAGAAAATAAGTAAGCCTTCAGAGTTCAACAAATGTAGTTTAACCAAAGATATAAGATTTGTTGGTTTATGACACTTGTGCATTCAATATTTAGAAACAGAATAAGGGAAATACGGAAAACATAATTTGCTGTTTCTTGACAGTACCTTTTGCAATTTTGCGGCTAATAGTTCCACACAAAATGACCAGATTTAATGGCAGAAATAACCACTTTTTGTTATGTTTGACCATTAGCAGCAGTGCAGATCGTAGGTTTGCTTAACTGATTTATATCTTTTTACACCCCAGGAAGACACTATAGATTCTATTCTATGACAGCTGATGATGACAGCAGTACAGCAGATGCCAATCTATCCCATAGATGTTATATCAGGTGACATATGGCTTTTTTCCTCACAACAACAGGCTTCATAAACCTAAGGTTTTCTGATTTTGCAAAACAATGAACATTTTGTATTCAGGCCATCCAACCAATATTGAACCCCTGTCTCTGAAGAGAATTGTAAGACTATTTACTGAAGAACATTAGATTCTTAAATAATGAAACTTAAAGTGGGCACTGTAAAATGATTGAAATTACATTGCTAAGGATGCCATGGATGGCAAAGAAAACTTTAGAAAATAATTTTTAAGATCTTGCAGTCATCTCAGTATTTTTAATCAAACATAATGTATCAAAGTTTGTGCAACAGGTGAAAGTGAAGTAAGATAAGGACTATGTGACATACACTACACCTTTAAGGCTAACTACTCATCTGAGACCTTCATAAATTTAGTCACTATTCATATTATTCACTGGTATGGCTTTCTTGACTGGAACACATGCCAATATTTAACAGGTGACTGGGGGGTAGGAATAATGTACCCTCCATTGATTAGAAAAGCACTAGAGGTCAATTTAAAAAGAAAAAAAAAACAGAATGAAATAATATCTAGATTCCCACTGAACTGCATCATTCCAATGCCCCATTAACAGATGTGAAGGATAAATATAAAATCGAATTACCCCTGAGAACACTACAGCTAATGTAACACTTGCTTTAGATGAACATTAAGATTGCCTTTTTAATAGCACACTATTAATAAAAGAAAGTACATTTGAAACGATTTTAGATAAAAGGATGGATACTGTGGTGGATATTGAAGGATAATCCAATTGTGTACAACAGTAATGATATCTTAGTCTGATATAACTTAGGTTGTCAACCTACCTCCAGCTCGTCAAGTGCTCCCCCAAGAGTCCCAGAAGTTGACATGGGTTGAACTTTGGCTTGCCCAATGCCCTGAGCAGCATTTGAAATGGCAGTAAAGGCGTCCTGTATTTCATTACAGATAGAGTCCTTACTGACTTTCAGGGAAGCAACATCAGGGTGTTCCAGGCAAGCTGAAGAGGTTGAATACAGAAGAGACGAATTTTGCTTCAGTAGTCCCCGGGCACTTGCCATCTCATCACGTTGATCAGGGGACTTGAGATCCTAAGGGAGACAAGCATTTAATGACACATGCAAGTTAACAAAATACAACAAATATGCTAAGTGCTGTAGTAATGCTAAAACATTTTTTACATGTGCTCACTAATGAACATCATGGAAACAATTTAATGACATTCCTAGAAAAATCTAAAACTTTTGAGGACATCTGCATGTTAGTTTATACAGTATATATTTTTAAAGCCTCTAGACAACTAACCGACACTTCTGCCTACCTCCATCTCCAACAGGTCCCTACCACTGACTACCAAAAGGAAGTGGTATCCACCATTTCCCTTCTTACCAACAGTAAGGAGCTCCCCCAGGAGGCAAACCAGCTCATCATTGAACATCCCCAGGTATCTCAATTTTACCTTCTCCCCAAAACCACAAACTGGACACCCCTGGACGCCCCATTGTATCAGCATACAACTGTCTGACTACATACATCTCAGCCTTTCTCGACAGCCTTATGAGACCGCTGGTTGAAGGTGTTCCCTCATACATCAAGGACATTTACCACCTGCTCCAACTTTTACATAATTTCTAATTTCAGGGCCCAAAATGCTACATTTTTACCATGGACATCACATGTCTTTACACTGTCATTCCCCATAATGACAGTCTTACAGCACTCAAGCACATGCTGAACAAACGCACAGTGCTTGATCCACCCACACCCTGGTACGCCTTGCAGAATTGGTTCTCACACTGAATGCATTCTCATTCAATAAACATTTTTACCAACAGGTCAGTGGAGTTTCCATGGACACCAGAATGGGACCCAGCTATGCCAATATTCCCTGACCTCTACAAGCATGCTCTAACGACCAGCTTGAGCACTTTCTGCATCACTTCACCAACTTCCACCTGTCCCTCAAATATACAGTTAACATATCTTCCACTACTCTTCCATTTCTAGACATTATTTTCTCCATTAACTACCCCCAACTCTCTACTTCAGTCTATTACAAACCCACAGATTCACAAAACTCCTGTACAGATCATTTCACCCCAAACACACTAAAAACTCTCTTCCTTTTTCACCGTTCCTTCAGCTACGACGACTCTGCAGTGACAACATTGATTTCCAGAACCAAGACCTCAAAATGTACTCTTTTTTCATCAACAGAGGATACCCGAGCAGTGTTATTGACAGGGCTCTTGCCCGAGCCAAAAACACCCCTCGGACCATCAACTCGAGCAGGAACTCCTGCCATAACAACCGCATTCCTTTGGTGCTTCCCTACCACCCCAACACACTTCCTATCCCCAGGACTATTAATGACAACTTTTCCATCCTACAGGATGATCCCTCCATTGGGGCCCTCTTTTCTGACCACCCCATCATCTCATATCTTCGACCACCTAATCTGAGTAACCTTCTTGTTCACAGCTCCCTTGACTGACCTCAGCAACCATCCATACCAGGCACTTACCCTGCAACAGAGCTCGCTGAATCACCTGCAAGTACATATCTAACACCACACTCATTCAAGGCCCCTCAGGACAATTCTGGATCACCCAGATGACATCTTGTACCTCCAGCAACCTTATTTACTGTATCTTTTGCAGTAAATGACCAGCTATCTACATTGGGGAAACAGGAAGGAGACTCGGAGACCACTTCAGAGAACATGTTAGGGCTGTGAAGATTAAAGATGTCTCCAAGCCTATTGTTTCTCAATTCACCTCTGACGGCCATGTGTGACCATCACTGTTCTGCGCGGGCTTGTGCCCTCGCTGCTCCACCCCGCCGGTTCGTCCTGCAACACCTGGGCACAAACCTGGGTCTCTGGTATAACACAACAGGGAACCAGCTGAATGAGCTAAAGGAGACCTCCCTCAGCCCAGGTGGCTGAGGTTCCTGCTACACGCAGGGAGGGCGATGACGTCACCGTGCCCAAACTAGCTCTGCTACACCTGATCACACTAATCTCTCCATCTGTGTTCTCAAAGCTGGTTTTCCTAAGTCTAACATCAGAAAGACTACCGAAACTAAAATTATCCTGCAGCTAGGATCACACCTTTCCCCTTCTCTCAACAACAGACTTGTTTTCTTCTAAATTCTCTCTATTCATTGTAGGTTTCATTTCACACCTGTCTTCACTTATCCTGACTTCACACTGCCTTATTGGCCACTCTGTCTGATTGGCTACTCTGTCTGTCCCCTGCTCCCGCCTCCTGCTCCTCCTCTCTCCCAGCTTTTGTTCTCCTGCTACATTACCTTTGCTTACTGCCCTGTCTTTCTCACACCTGAAGAAGGCTCCACAGCCGAAACGTTGTGTTTTCTTTCTTCTCTTTTCAGCATGGAATAAACCTACTACTTGTTCCTTTGCAGCCTACGCATGTTGACGCAGCTACCCACCTGAACTATATATACTGTATATATTTAGATAGATAAATACCATTTTTACCTTTTGTCATATTCTTTTTCTATTCACTATTCAGAATGGGAACAATTCCCAGTATGTTGAATATACTGTAATCTTCCCATCCATTTTCTAATTGCTTCTTCCAATTTAGAATCAAGGGGGAGTCTGAAACCATACAAACTCTACACAGATAGCACCTGAGGGCCTGTCTTGGCACCACCATATCGCCCATATCGAATATAATGAGTTTAATTAATGGAGCCATTTTAAATATTAATGATATGTTTAAGCACCAACCCAACGATAAACATCTTCCCTAAAACAAATTCAGCTTTGTGTTAATTTGCCAGTTTTAAACTGGTTTGAATTGACTTCTTATTTATGTAATCTGGTTCAGTTGGTTGGTTTAATATGTTATATTTATATGTAAGTCAATGACTCCTTTCTCCTCATAAACTCCTACAGATGAAACTTATAAAAAAGTGAAAGAAAACTTTAAAAATTACAAGGTTCTTTAATTAACTAGTGTATAAATCGATTCATAAATTGCATTTAACACCAAATGCTTAAATATATTTTGAATCCAATATTAGATAAAAGTAGATTAGAAAAAAGTACTTTGAATATTTAACAGCTCTCTCTCCACATACTGTACTGTATCCAATAGTAAGTGTATAGGCTTTGTAAAGCCCAGTATGTCCTTGTTTTACTACTGTGGTGCTACTGTCTCTGCTTGTTTTTACTTCAGCTGAGCTCTTATTCACGGGTTAGTTGATTTTCTATTTGGGAGAAGTCTTTAAATATTTGAGAAAGAATTGTGACTGGTATCAGACCTGTACCAATTTCTGTTTCATTAATCCCTTCATTCAGATTTGTTGCCTGAAATGTAACCAACTGGACTACTGCAGAAATAAAAACTGCCCACTTGAAGGAGTGCTTGATATATTATTATTACCATCTGACTCCTCCTCACAAAGCCATTAAAAGTTTTTCAGAAATAAGGAAAAGCAAGTTGCAAAGAAACCTAAAACCCTACATACTCAAATTGATTTGAAGGAGGATACAGTATTTTTCACAATTAGGACCAACCATAGGCTTAACAAACAAGCAGACTAATTAAAGGCATCAGTACGCACCAGTAATTTAAAGTTTATGTAAGATAGGGCTGCCTGGGCAATAGGATCCTATGCAGGACTCAAGACAAGAGAATGACACTAAGCAGATACGCTAGGCAAAAACGAAAACCAGGAGGCAGATGAGTAGGTTGGCACACAGAGAGACAAGCAGGAAGCTACAATCCAAAAACACTAGGCAAAATCGAATCCAGGAAGCAGGCGAGAAGATCAGAACACGGAAGCACAAACGAGGAAGCAGCAATCCAAATCACAAGACGAAACCGAAAACGAGAGGCAGACTAGGAGATCGAAAACCGGAGAGAAGCAAGAGGTAACCGCGCACTAGGGAGCTCGAAGAGAATCCGCAATCATGAGCGGGGAAGTGAGGAAAAGGGAGAACTAAAATAGAGACGGGAGAGAAAGGTGATTGGCGTTTACTTGAGGCGTGAGCTTGTTTTACAGGGTGTGCGCGTGGGAATGCAAGAAGGAAGACCGGCGCGAGTGGAATGCGTAACAGTTTTTTGGAATGAAAATCAGCAGGCACAGGGACTAGGTTTGGGAACAACTGGATAGCCCAAAATGATTTTAAGTATTTTTCTTCTGTTCTTCTCTTTTCGATCTTTCAAACTATTCCTAGTAAAGCAACCTTCAGCCAATTTTCTCAAAATGTATCAGGCATAAAGAGAGAAAATGGGAGGAAATAATTGTTCTCCTGCATCAATAATACACACATGAACTGACTGATTTGAAACTTGGCAGACATAATCAACAACTAAATCCATTTTACATTTGGTCAGCATAAATAACGACAATAACTGTATTGTAACAGTATATTGTGATACAACAGTTCAAACTGGAATACTCTTAACTTCCAGTTTTATTTTTTTGTGCATAAGACTGGTGTTTTTAACCAAAATTAAATTAACAGTTCTGTTCATTCTCCATCCCTATGACAAAGTGAGTACTGTGCATGTCATTTTCATTTGTTAAATATGTTTTATTATTATGTTAATGGCATGTATATATAGTATAACAAACCATTTTTGAGATATCCTCTTCCTCATCATCCTTGTAAGTGTTTTTCAAAGACTGTTTTTAATTCATGATGTCCATGACCAAATTTATTCAGAGAATATACAGTATCTGTGAGCTGTAATCACAGCCCACACCTCAAAGTGCTCAGTTTATGATGTAGAAATAATTTAATGCTCTTGGGTGTCTCTTGGGATAATGTGGTGAAGGTTAGTATATTCTACCCAGGGGGGTAAAGCCCTGTTTACAGTTACATTAAACATTAATTTGAGAAAGCTGATGACAATTTCACCTTTTTGACATTAAGCTTCTTTTTAACAAAAATTTATAATTTTCAATGGATTTAAATATTTTAAAAGTATAAATATAATGATGGAAAAAAGAAACGTAACATTTTCTGGAATGAGAATACTATAGTTATAGCTTATGTACTTTCACAAAAAGTTGCCAATTTGTTTTAAGCAATGAGGCATTGCAACTTGCCAATCACACAAAAGCTCATTAGGTGCACTTTTCCCCAACAAGGTCCAGGTGGAACAATGTCAGGTCAGGTCACCTTTAAAAAGGCCTTACGTCGAAACTCGCCACACCCAGACTGTTAACTCGATCACCCGATTTGACATGTTCCTTTTAACTATATTGCTGTCGATATTGTAGCAATACACAAAATGAAATGCTTGGAGTTTGTAATGTAGGGATTTCTATATTTATGTCTTCATTTAGGTGTTACATTAGTGACAAAGGCTAAAGGTTCTTGGAAAAATATTTTTTATGTGTTGCAAATAAAATTTTTCAGTGCCGTCATCTCTGCTTCAAAGGTACCCCCCTCGTGAAAGAATTTGACCTTGAACAATTGCCCAGTGTACGAGTCCCCCTTCCCCCCATGGGGGAATAGCAGGGACCTCAGTCGCAGGTTGAGGGGAGATCTCCCTTTTGAGTGATGCCACAGGCCTGGGTTCGAGCCCCAGCGGTGTAGGGCACATACCCATGTGAGCCCAAAAGTGCTACATTATTAAAATATCTTCCGTGTCGCATTAACATTGGAATGTTCTTTTTTACAAGTGTAAAAAGAGGCAATACACAACGTGTCTCCTCTATAACTCTGCCAGAGCCTCACAACATTGTCCAATAATACTCTTCTTTTGTCTAATTTTTAGTTTAGCAGGATTTGCACGACAAGCACATTGTTTAATGGGAATGATATTACCCACGTCTATATCAGTGTACAACACTTGTTTGGGTCGGAGTGTCTGTTAATAAAACAGAGAACCTTGCAATACATATACTGTAACTACTTCAGGTGGGTAGCTGCATCAGCATGCATAGTCTGCAAAAGAACAATAGGGCAATAGCTCACACCTGAAGAAGGCTTCACAGCCGAAACGTTGTGTTTTATCTCTTCTCTTTTTAGCATAGAATAAACTTGTTTCCTTACTGTAACTACTGCATGATTTCTTTATCCGCTTCAGCTAAATGAGGGGAATTAAATCAGGTAATTAAAACTCTAAAAAGTATACAACTTAAATTCTTAATTGGAAAAAGATTGTCCCTCTGCAGTGGCTGGGATTCAAAATCGGGCATTTTCTGGCGACAGCTCAAATGCTGTACATAAGACATTAAGCTTTATTAGCTCCACCTGGCGGTTTTACAAGGTGCTTCCGGATACTATTATCCTAATTTAATTTGCATGCGGTATAATGCGGTATAATGCGATATGAAAGCCTCATCCACAAAAGAAAACTAGAACACAAAATGAGGCCATCTGTGGGACTCCAACACACCATTTCACTCATATCAATATGTAAACGATTTTTGTTTAGTCATATAAGTAAGGAAGTTGTTTTAGGTCAAAAGTCTCTATTATGAGCTGTGAATAAAAATAAACAACAAATATAGAATGTGTTTCACTGTCAAAGATAGTTAACATTCATCTCTAATCTTAGAATCTGGTATTGTATCTGGTGTGTCTTGGTATGTGCAAAACCATTTGTTTTTTTAATGGACATAGTGATCATTATATTGAGAAAAATGCATCACATTGGTCCTAAGTTTTTCAGTCAATCAAAAAACATAAATGTTAGCCAAAACACACTATGCACCCCACGTTTATGTACAATCAACTTTTTTACAATCTAATTAAAAACAGGACAAGAAAAATGTGTTCCTTCCATAAGGCTGACCTCAAGCATCATATCCCATTACACTTTCACTTCATTTATTTGCTACTTTGTAGATCATTAGTCAACAAGGCTGACAAGAAATCTGGAATATCTGTAATAGAAATGTCTCTTTTCATAAGTTTGCATTAATTAGTATCTACAGCAGCTAATAGGTATTTTAACATAAGGCTAAAAAAAGTCAATAAATACCCTACCACTTTTCATTATTCCTACACCCACACCAAACATTAATCAAGGTTTCAGAGGATTCCCTTCAAGTTTATGAGTAGCCTACTTTTTGCCTTATTACTTACAGTAGGTCTCTTGATTAAAAGCATATGTTTTATTGCTAAGCAGTTATATTAGACAAACATCTGTATTTAGCTTCTGTATGAATGAAAAATAAAAAGTGCTAAATACTGAAACTGTCCTTGGCATGCAATATTTACTGAATAGCAGCAAAAACATTGCTAATAAAATCTATGCACATACAAATAAAAAAGCCTTTGATGGCTTAAGACTAAAGCAGTAAGAATGTAGACCAATTAAGACAATATAAAATTTAAAAATAATAATGTTATACTTTTGATGATATTATCAAAAGATCATTTAATGGCAACATAGTCACAAAGTTATCATCAGTAAAATGTGTTTGTAGCAGGTGTAATGACATGATTTAACACGAGTAATAAGTAAGCTCATTATGCTGATTTACTTTGTCATCAATAGGATTGATAAACAGGGGCTACTGTCAAAAGCACAGTAATACCACTGGGGACTCAAACCCAGGCCTCTAGCGTCACGCAACAGGAAACCAATCAGCTGAGCTAAAGGGAGATCTCTCCTCAGCCTATTGGCTGAGGTCCCTGCTATTCACAGGAAAGGGCGGTGACGTCACAACCTCGCACAACCTGTAATGTCAGCCGTATGCGTTACAATATATTTAGATCCTTAAATTAATATTATTAATTTATTTAGTCTCACAAAATTGTCCAATAATACTCTTCTTGTGTCTAATTTTTAGTTAAGCAGGATTTGAGCTACAGACCATAAAAAAAAACAGGATTCACTTTTTTCTGTCTCTTTCTCACCTGCTGAAATTCGGGTGTTAGAAAGTGTTTACAAAAAAAGTGGAATACAATAATCCTACCAGCTATAAAAATACATATATTTAGATCTTTAATTTAATATCATTATTAATTTCTTTAGATACGTGATTCCATATTATATTCCCTAATTATTAAATTCTGAAAAGTATGAGTTTCTTTTACTGTGATAATGAGCGAAATTATTCATGGAAAATGGTAATCACTGAACTCACTTAACTTTGAACATTGTGATATTTAGAAATACCAACAAATTCAATATAGTGTATCCTATATATACAAGATATGCGATTCCATATTATATTCCCTATTAATGAAATTCTAAATTTCATGCTTTTGTTTACTCTGATAACAAGCGTATTCGGTTAAAAAGGTTAAACATTACAACATTTTTCAATGTATATAAACTAAATATAGTTAAAAGGAGCACGTAAAAATGTTTCCAAAATAACCACATGTAAGACTTTGATGCTTAAAATCCTTAGGAAGAAAGTGGAATACTGGTGTGTATTTTTTTTAATTACCAATACCAGCCATATACAGTTTACATAATATGTTTATGTTCCTAACTTAATATCGTTTATGAGCATGTGAAAGGCATGGTGAATTAGAGATTCTCAAAACTTACTTTGTATGATTGGAAACGAATACATGATCGGATTAACGAAATGCTGTGGTGTTATTTTTTAAAACATGGATAGCAAAACACAGCTTCAAAATGTCATGAATTACACCCGTGCCTCTTTTTACAAGTGTTTGTTTTATTAAAATTCAATACCTCAAAGCATGTGAACTGTTACCCACATTTTGGATAGTGAAAGCCAACTTCGTCTTTTTTCACATACAGAGCACAGGGTCAGCCATTTATATGGTGCCCCTGGAGCAGTTGGGGTTAAGGGCCTTGCTCAGGGGCCCAACGTAGTAGGATTCCTCTACCTGGCCACAGGATACAAACCGGCAAACTTCTAGCCACAGGCACAGATCCGTAGCCAGACAGCCACTACACCACCCCATATGTAGCGTACACATCACATTCTACTAACCAGTATGGGTGAGAGCTAGCACAAAGCCTACGAAGTGGCACGAGCGGTCACTATGTTTTGTTTTGTGTGTTGTTTGCTAATGTGTGTACTCTTACTTTTCATGGAAGAAAACATGTGATTTAGATGTTATCATGCACCCTAAAGATGTTAAGAAAATGAAAATTGTCAGTGTGTGTAATTACACAATAAGCAAATGAACTTTACAGTATTGCCCTTAGGTTTGAATAATGTCTTACTAGGTAAACTGTTTTTTATTACTAAGAACACAAACCATGCTATGAATGTTGGTTATAATTGTTTCTTTTGTCATTTTTTTTGTGAAAAACATAGTAAGGGTGACATTTAGGGATCAGGAAAGGACTAATCTTTCCCCATAAGCAATAATGGAAATAAGTTTTTCTTTTTATGAATTTTCACTATATGAAAGTGTTTCTGGGAACGAATTACATTCATAAAAAGAGGTATGGGTATGTTTTAAATAGGAGTACAGGATACTTCAACAGTCCAAAAACAAAAACAGGTCTGTATAATCTGTATTTGCATATTTCTAGTCAATCAGCATCATCATGTTCTAAAATATCCAAGAGAACTAACTCCACAGCCAGAAATGGTACATTCACTTTTAGTGTGAAATTTGAAATTAAAAAATCTATATCTTATAACTTTCTTCACTCATCTGTCTTAAAGAAGAATTTCTATAACATGATATACCAATAAATAAACAGGGGTTGTTACTGCTTATAACACTGAAAAGGTATTTTCTGCCTGCTCTGACCTGTTTCTATTTTTCATATAATTTTTTTGTTTTGAAAAACTGTTTGATTTGCATTTAGAGGGTTTAGCTTTGATTGAAAAATGAAAACAAGACAACCTGATATATGAAATTATTACATGATTTTAAAAAAACTAAACATCCATCATTTCTTTCAGTTTTACAAAAGAGTAATAGATGTTAATTAAAAGAGATTTTCAAATCAAAGTCTCTTCTCCCTGCCACAGATTAACTCATAAACATTGGGGGGGTTGAACACCAGGATCTGTCATTATAATGAATCTCACAATCGCACAAGTACTTACAATGTATTTTTCCTTGGCAGTGGCAGGACATGCCACTGTTTACATCCATTAACTAGACCCCTGTGGCTATTAAAATCTAACACTCATGTGAAGCAGATGACACTTCTTTGAGCAGGGTATAATATTGTGACTGACTCAAGCTGACACTTCAAACCTGACATGAAGAAATACACAAAACATAAATCAAACAATGATTGGGAAATAGCAGCAATAAAAACATGGTTGGTAATTTGGCCTTTTCTCATTTTACAATATTTTTCCACTGCTGATTTTTTTTTTCTTGAAGGATTCCAGTTCTTTCTGACACGTCCAAAATTGAAGAATTCACAGAGACTGATTTCTGTAACACATACTTAGAAAAAGTTTTAAGAAGTATGTACATGCATGAGAGTATGTGTGTGCAATAAATCAAACAAGACCTCAAGTTGTCTCAGGTGGAGGAAATGATGAACAAGCTAGCAAATGAGAACATACAGAACTACCGATCTGGTTTCTGAACAACCATTCAGTGATGTAAAAAGATTCAACACACTGCTGACTTAAAGAAAGACACTCTTTCACTGATTTTTTATAACTGATTCAAACTTTACTTAATCCTTAATTTAAGAGATATCCCACAAGCATGCAACTGTAGCAAATTGTCAAACCAATACCATGAACATCTCATTAAAAATGCTTCTCACTAGAAATTATACTACATGCCTTTCTGTTTGGAATGATCTGCTATCACCGATAAGTGATATATGGAGTTTGTAGTGAAAGTTTGGAAGCAAGAAAAGCCTATAAATGCCACCAATTATATACTTCCTTTTTCTTAATCGAATAAAAGGCACTTAACTTAACCTGCTGAGCTTCTGTTTTCCCAGAAGCTCAGCAACCTTGCACCAACTCCACTCCACAAACAATCCATTCAGCCGTTTTATCATTTCACTTGGGGGAACCAGGTTATGCCACCCCACATGGTCACACTGTCACACCCCTTGTAGTCAAGCATATTAAAACCAGTGTATGTAAATAGCATTCTCCTCCTAACTTATGTCTAATTATTTATAAATCATATATTCATACTTAAGAAAATACATATTTATGGGACATTCCCATACATATGTATTTTATCATTGTGTTTTATTATTTTTGTAATGGTCTCAGAGATGCATACTTGTCTGGCACAGAACTTCACTTGAGTGGAAACATCACTGGGTTAAGTGAAGAGAAGATGGCAGTGCTGCTCTGCATATAGATCTCTCATTTCTGGTGGGTGATGTTATCAAATGAGAATGGACAGCAGAAATCTAAAAGATTCTGCACATACTCCATGCCCTGTGTTATTTACAATTCCACCTAAGTGAGAGAAACAATGGTGGCTGTCTACCATGGGAAATTAATGTTTGCTATTTTCTCAGAATATGTCCCAAAGCAACTGCCTGAAGATATAGGAAATGTGAACAACTTACAGCAGGATAAAATAGAGATTCTTTTCATCTGTAAAGGTAAGCAGCAGGGAACAATGTTGGCATTCCATATTTTCACAAATTCTGCATTGTTTTATACTTCAAGTATATCCAGCAAAGAGCATTGCTGTCCCAAGGGAACAGACATCACTGCACCTCAATACTGTCCTTGCAAATAAGACAATGTCACAAAGCTTATTTCTGCTTTCTACCATATCATCAAGTCAGAAAACACAACACATCTCTGACCAAAAATTGTATTTTTAAAACCAGGTGAAGGAAAACATTTTTCCTCCAAACTGAGGTGCCTCAATGTGATCTGTTTTGTGACATGACAGTTATGGCTTCCTTTTTTTTTTTTACAAATGCATAAACTCACAATTCTATTTTTTTTTTTTATTTTGTGTAACATGAATAAAATCCTGACTTACTCCAACGACAGATATATTTCAACTTCCAATAATAACATTCAGTTTCTCTTAAAAATTTAAATCTATTTTCCACTTAAAACAGAACATTTTGAAAATTAATAGTATTTTTGAACATTTACTGTAGATGTCTAAAACAGTTCATTTGTAGGCATTCTTTTTTAGCCTCTCTAGCACATCAGTTTAAAAAATATTTACATGCATCAAAGGTGGGGAAATTGAAAGAACTCTGAAGGCCTCATGCTCCTGTTGAATAAAGAAGTATTTGTATGCGACAGATTTAATGCAGAACTGAGAATAGATGGCTTTCAGCAGTTGCACAACGGACATATAAATCGTTCAGAGAGCTGCAAAATCTATACAGGGAAGAACAGTGGTGTAATTTATAGCACTGACATTTGTCAGTGAAGAAAAAAAGAACCCACCACAGAAGAATTTTAGAATTGTTTTTACTTTAGACCTGCACAACTGGAAAGCATCATGTTGAACCAAACCACCAAATATTAGCACTTCCAATTTTAACCAAATAAACCAATGATGTGAAATGTTACATTGATTCTGTTCCTCATAAACAATAATACATGTGTGTATTTATTCAAACCTTCCTTATAAGGAACTATACAATAATGTATTCTTCAACAACCACACGTCACAGGGGGAAGGTTAACAGTTTTCTAGTAACCCAAGCAAATTAAATTCTTGTTGACCAAGTTTTTTTTGACAATTTAAAAAACATGTAAATGTCTTTTTATTCCACAGGTTTACTTCAAGGAGGCTGCTGATAATAAGTGGGAGGGTGGGGTGGGATTTGAAACAAAGTTTTAGATAAATACGTTGCCTACATTTTTCATTATCCAGTTGTTTTCACAACGATTTCTTTAAGAGCGTAAAAATATGATCTATTAAAAAGTTCTAACTCTGCATATCAACCACTTGTATTTCCAATTCAGCTCTTTATTCCTGTAACCATTAAACTCTTTAAGTATGCAGCATCCATTTTTCATGATGACACCTTGAATCTGACTGCCAGTATGCAAGCTTGCTGCAGAACAGCCTCAAGCATGTTGATTTCAGAGAGAAAAATTCCCATTGCCAGTACTGTTGTTAATATTCAGTAGCAAAAGAGTAACTGAGCAATGCATACAATTTTAAGAATTTCAATAATTATTGAATGCAATTACTATAATCACAATGTAAACATATATTCTACAAATGTATATTGAAGGGCATTTAATAAGTGTCAAACCTGAGAACAAAGTGGTGTCACTAGGCCTAATGTATAAGGCTGGTATAATAATGTTTTGAATGTGCCTTTTATACAAGATGATGGGAAAAAAATAAGATTTGTGTAGTTCTCACGTTTTACGCACTAGAGAACCTAAATTAATAAATGATTCTGTGTTTTCTTACATAATATTTGATGGCAGAAAAATATTGAATATATTTTTTTCATTTTAAAATCCATTCCAACAACAAAATGAAAGACGATGTTATTAAATATAAAATATGGATACATATGATTATAGCATTTTTTTTGTTCAGTACTTTAACAAAATAATCTGAATCTACATAGGAAAGAAAACCAACAGTGCAATTATCTCCAATCCACCTCCATTCAAAATAGTTGTTGAAAATTGACTGAATCATCTTGTCCTGAACTCAGCCAGTTTTCATTACATTGAGAAAACATTAAGATGGAAAGTACAGTAAAATTTCTTGCATAGTTTAATTAAAGAAAAGCAGCACAGAAAATGGCAGTTTGCATTTTTCTTTGCAAAACACTGAGCCAAGGCTATGTTCAGCAGTTTATAAAGTAATGATTTAGCAATGATTCCAGTTTTCAGGGCTATGTGCTACTGTCCATGTCTGATTAGAGCAACAGTTCTTGTTCTAGCAAGCATGCTTTGTTTCTGGCTCATTGCCACAACAAAGACAGCAATATAGTTATGCCATGCTGCTCTATGTGTGGTACATGGTAACAAACTGATAATATGTTCATTTGTTTTCTTTCACAAGTTATAGTAACAAGGATGGAAACTGCTTATTCCAACAAAAGAAACTGATTAAGTCTAGTAATCTTTACTCATTAAGTCAAGAAAGACTAAAGGTCCATATGACATTTTTTTTACTTATCCATTAGTTTCAGATGGGATTAAAATAATAATAAGCCTTCTGTTTAATGTCAGGAAACCTCACAAGCAAATGAAAACAATACATTACGATCGCTAAACAACATATTCCACTTTGGCACTATCTTTCATTTTTTACAGAATTAGAATATAGGAAACATATGGATTTAGAGGGTATAACACTGGTATCCTATTTATACTGTATCAACAAAAAATATTTTTGAACAAGATGTGTGCACTGGCTTCATTGTTTTGCCCCAATCTTGTTAAACAGCCTGTTTCTAGATGGTTATAAATGAGGCACACAGCCAACAAGTTAATAATAAAAGAAGGATTCTAGTTATCTTTTCACCCACAGATTTTTTCATCAGATAAAGTCAATCAATTGGCTCAGTTGTTGGCTATTCTGTCAACTGAATAATTACATCTCCATCTCCATAAATACACCTTTAGAACTGGGGTTAGATTTGGCCTTCCGTGGGCTGACCCATAGGCTGACCCATCTCAGAAGTACCAACACCAAACAAACAGTGAGTATCATTAATTTTGAGAGTGCTCTCCATTCATGCCACAATACTCACTCATACCCATATGTAAGTATATGTTTTATGTATGTGAATGTATGTGAAATGAAGTAATAGCAGTTACTAGTCAAGCCTGAGTGTGCACCCTCAGGAACTTATCTAGCAACCGCTCAACGGAGGGTGTATGAATAGTGTATTTCCCATGCTACCTGTACTTCAGGACAGGCTCCTCCGTCACACTTCCTGTACCCAGGACTACAAGGACCTCCACAGTGGTGGCCTGCTGCCAACTTCAACAGCCCTGTCTGCCTGTCTCCTGGTCGGCCATCACTCTCCCTCATTCCTCACAGCACGTCGGCTACCTTCAGCGAGCTCCAACCACCTGTTAGGTTGATTCACAACTCAATAGTCCAGGAATGGACCCTATGCAGGTTCCAAGGTCAGGATCAAGAGGTGAGTGAAAGTCCAAAGCCAGAAGACAATCCAAAAGCCAAGGTCAGGAAACAGGCCAAGATCTAAATGTCAGGCAGGAAGAATTCAGCAAAGGCTAGATCAAGAGCTCAAAGACTTGAAAACATACTGAGCACAGCTTAAATAAAGAGCAGGATTTAAATAGGTTTGGGAGGGGGAGGCGTGGTGAGGTAGGGACACAGGGATTGGCTACTGCCGCATGCTTGATCTGCGCCTCTGCTGCACAGATGAAGTAGGCACTAGAGGTAGGGGTGCCCTCTGGTGGTGGGATGCATGAAGTGCAACACCACTTTTGGCCCATCTCAGACACCAGTGAAACTCCCCAAGCCCTAAACTCCTTTCATCCTGTTATTCACTTCAACTGCCTGCAACACACAGCTGTGCTGTAACACTCTCAACTTCACCTGTTTAAGCAGCTCAAAGGGATTACAGCATGATTTTTAAGGAAAATCATAATGCAAGTGTTTTCATATGCAAGAAACTGACTTTCCAAGTTCATGCTGAAACTGAAGCTACTTCATGTTAACTTAAAATTCATATCTTACAATTTATGTGTAAAGCATTTTTAATAATGAGTCATTATGTCCACAGCAGTGTATGCAAATTTGTTATCTAGAAGATGGCTATGATACAATTATATGATGTAAGCAGATCATAGCAATAAGGAAAAACAAGGAACCATTATAAGTACAGATTCTCACCCATAAGCCTTTCACTGATACTGTTTAATGGGAAGCATAAGTCTCAAAGCACTTCATTTAAAGAGTCTTCATGAGTACCTTCAGTATATAGGCTCGATATGTACAGCACCATGCTATGAATGTCTTCTGCCACAGCCTTTGAATTATTATGAGTGTACTCCCAAATACAGTAGAGTGCAGATGATTTTGTAGAACTATAAGCTTGTCTACGGTTATGAACTGTTGTAGCAATGTATGGTATCTTTTCAATATTACAATTGTCTAGTAACAGAAAAGTAATACTTATTTTAGTACTTTGAATCAATTTCTTCAGTAGGCCTTAATACTTTTATAATTATTTATACAATGTATGTACATTAACAAAATTAACAAAGCAAGTTTATTTGATGACCTATATAAAAAATATTGGGGAAAGTGTGCTATATACAAACTGTAGAAGAGCTTTTCAATTTTGTTTTTGTTCCAATCATGTTAATTTATAAAAACATATATACTGCTTATCACTAATGTAAGCAATACAGAATTTATATTGAAGTAAGTTACAAAAAGATACAAAGCCCAAGTGCAATACAGTGTTTAGCTTAGAGCATGTTACCAAAAAATGATATTACTGCTCTGAAAAGAGATCAAAAAGTATGATCAGATGAAAGCCTGTTCTCATAGGAATGTCATGCACAGGTAGGCAAAATGAAGTGAATGTCTTCAGTCTTGAGTAAAGGAGGTGGCAGATGAATCATAGGTGAGTATGTTGAAGAACTCCAGTAACTCATTGCTGGGTGTCACTCTAGTACGCTAAGGTCCCAAGTCATCCATCAGGCAGAAATGTATGACATACTATGATACTCTTGAGTAATGCTTTCAAACAATCAAACTAAATCCAATCAACTAAAATGCCAAACTGTGCATACAGTGATTAAGGCATTATCATTATTATTAGACAGGTTGCATATGAGAGAGGATGATCTTCACTAGCAAACAAATGTTCTTTCTATAAGCCTGTCATGTGGCTACACTACACTAAAGAAATATCACTGGTTATACTTTCTCATTTATTACATGACAATGGAATAGAAAAAACTTTGTCAAAACCTGACTGTACTATAGTAAATTTCATTTTTACACAAGAACTGGGAGTCAATATCATGATTTGGCTTTACTTAGCTTTATTCCTTTTTGCATTATTTATACAATATTGTATATTCACACACACATGTATATGTATGTAGAGAGGCTGATAAATTATTAATCATCCTCTTTTATCATCTTTCTCTCAAAAATTTAATATGTCACATATGTGGCATTTCTTACAAGACTTTGAAATGTTTTACATTTCACAAAACTTTTGGTCATTTCACATGTAATGGCTTTTTGTTTGCCTGAAAAGAACTACAAAAATGAAATTTTGTAGAACTGCCAAGTTCCATTAACAATTACTAAAAGCAACCTGGGGGAAATGCAACTACTTAATGCACTTAATATTGATATCACTAAAACAACTAAATCACTAAGAAATGTCAATGTAAAAAACATAAAAGCACAGTGTAGCATTTTAAAAATTACGACATTGTTGTATTTAAAGAAAAGCTTGACTGGAACTTATCTATGAATTAAAGAATGATAGACTGGATTGTAGAGTGCTATTTTCTTTAGAGATCTGCTGTTTTAAGACCTAACAGTTATAAAATGAACCATGCAAACTAGCTATTTTCTCTAAGGAACCATACTACCTTGAAAGGACATTCTGTACCAAACCTGCCCTATAGCATAAACAAGATACAGAATGTTGCATCTGGATGGTAACACAAATAGAAAAAAATGTAGACTAAAGTCAAAATAAATGATGCCAAATATTTTGCCTCCTCTGTTCTCCTATTTATTCAACTCACTCTTACCCCTGTACCAATTTTTGCAGAATGAGTCTGCAAAAATTGCCCGTATACTATATCTAAAACAAAAAACAGCAGGACTCCTGTCTCTCATGTGTCACTTCCACAATCCGTTCACTAATCGTTCAGACCACAGTCCACATCCTAGTGTCTCACCATTGATCTCTGCAGGAAATGGTCAAATCACTGGAGAGTTTTTGGTGGAGGAGTGACAAATTCTGAATTTTGAAATTCCAAATTCTAAAATTTTATATGTAGAGTCTGGGAAGTCTGAATTTTCCTCAATACACCAAATTAGTTAAAAAGTACCAAGATTCAAAAGGCCATCTGTTTAGGGAACCAAAACACTAAACTTTGGTAAATAATGGAAAATATTAATACAAACATTATGTAAGGACCGAAATATTTTTCAGTCTAGATGCTACAAAGCACTTATGTTTCTGTGGTTTAAATATATAATTATATTTAATTATAAATATAATGGCTATTTGCATTTAGGATTGAATTTAGTACAATTGTCTAAATGACTGATTTTATGTAGAATGTGTCACCTCTGACAAATAAATAGTTAAATAGTTAAAGGTTATAAAACATTGTAAGTATAAAGTTTTATTAGAGTACCCCTGCCATGTATGGAAGAAGAAAATTACATTGAGATAAAGCCAAGCTGACTGAAAGATGTCAAGCAAATATAAAAAAAAGTTTTTAGAAGAATTAACAGTGATTAAATACAATTACAGTACAATCCTTTTAAATGACTGTACAAATCATTAAATTTTTCATTTATGAAAACTGATATTTATATTAGCCCTCACACGGCAAAATCCCTGTCCCACTGATATGCTTAAAATAACTTCAACAAAAACAACATTGAGAACCAATAAAAATGTATTACTCAACCACTTTGTGCCGAATTAAATTTACACAGAAATTCAGACTGACCTAACCTAAGGATATGACCAATCGTAATTAGCAAGCCGCTTGTCTGATTAAATTAGGTAGATGAGTTATTTGACTTTGTGTTATAACAAAGAATTGTATTTATGCAATTACTGTAATTCTCCTATTTTACTTTTGTATGGAAGAATGACATTTTGTTGTTGAAATTCCCTCTTAAACATTACATTTTCATTTTTAAGTGGAATAAAATTATCATTTCACCAGGAAACAGTCAAAATATGTCAACTAGTGGAGAAAAAAATATTTTTTATTAGTTCACACAGGAGTTTGATATCTTTTTGCACTTCTTTACATAAAATAAAAATGGTATTCCTAACATAGCCTAACCATACCTCTTTTAACTTGCTACAAATTAATACATGATTCATTCATTTTCTCATTAAAGGAAAAATCAACACAGAAAAGAAGTGTAGTGATGTCAAAGAAACAGTTAATCTAAATCAATTTGTAATATATTGTGACATATTTCTATCAAAAGCTAATTTTTACAATATTAAAATATTGTCAATATTATTGAACAAATTAGCACTTTTTTATCTCTGCTTTATTTATGTCTCATTTATGGCATGTCTTGGTTAAAAAAAAAGAAGAATATGGCCTGCTACCTCATTGCTTTTTACAGTCAAAGTAATTTGTGCCAAAACATAGTTATGTTAGGATGGTCTAATTTCATTTTCAAAGTTAAAATTCAAGAGCTTGTATTGTGTTACAAGTACTCCAGCACTGTTTTTTTACTAGATTTTTTTTCTGGTGAAATGTTAAAAATAAAAAGTACTGGAGTTTTTATTTAGGCAAGAAGTTTAAAAAGCTGGAATATAGTTCAAGTGGTTTAATCATTGAGAAAAAAATATGTGTCGTGACAAAAACAGCTGGCAAAGTTGTTTACTGGCCTTGAACTCAAAGTTAGGTCTGTGCTTTGTCTTTTCCATTAAGCCAGGTAAAAGAAGATTTTCTATTTTTTACTAGTATTCTCTGGACAGAATATTCTCAACATAAGGACAATTAACCTTAAGCAAAGGCAAAAAAAATGTAAACATAAGGTAAGACTAGGGAAAACAAAACTGCTGCATATGGCTCCACAATTTCCACATTGTATGTCTGCAGCCATACACTCAGGGACCCATTTACCAAACGAGCATAATGTACTGTACAATATGTGCGGTAAGCACAACTACCACCTGGTGTCAACTCCGCCCCTGTTAACTAAGAGCAGTACCACTTGTGGCATGCTGCTTGGCTTCTGCATAAAGCACTGCTTTGAAAGAATTTACATATAATGAATAATGGTAATTCATGGAAATGTATTTAAATGAGGCTGCCAAATACCACTAATGAGGTTTTTAATATGCATTCAGTATTCACTAAGGGGTGCTAATTTCAATCTTCCTAAATTAGTGATTAGAAAAAGTGGGTACTGTGGCTCTTCAAAGAGCACAAAGGAGAACAATTTAAATGCACAGGACACCAAGGAACAGGGTCATGGAGATATTTTGGACCAGACAGATATTACCAGGTATGTCTCAGGATGAGGTTACTACACAGTTCAGATCAAATATAAACATCATTTTGATAGTATTGTTTTTTCCCATCTGAAATAAAAATTGAGGAGGAGAAACCAATTAATGTGAAAACTAGCATTTAATGCATTAACATAAAATACCTGTCTCTCTATATAATATTTTTCTGTGTCATGTAAATGTACTAGGTTTACAAGGCAGTAAGACATTTTTAGACTGTTTTTAAAAATCTATGTTTTTTGTAGAAAGCATTTTGCTTTCAGACATTTGACAAGACTTTTTGAAGTTTCTATCATGAACAATTTGTGAGTTTGTGCATTGAAAAACATCCTAGAATTACCCTCGAATGGGAGTTGAGAAAAAAGAAAGCTACTTTGACAGTTTAAACCATTTTGTATGTTCCAAAATATTTTAATATTAAAGCATAATTCTATTTAGTTTAAAAAAAATAAAAAAATAAAAATGCTGTTTTCACAAAGATTTCAACTTAATATTATTGTTCTTGCTATATCAGAACATATTTAATTGTTTTTCAGTTTTCATTTGCGTTGTTTCACATAATGTCTTTTCAAAGTGATGTATTAAAATTAACTTGGATCCACATTTTTTGTGATACAAATGTGATTTTCATTTTAAATCCATATACTCCCCAAACAAGGCACTCTTATTGACAAATTCAAAGTGTACATACCACAAATAGTTTAATCTTCCTTAAATCATAATTAATAAATAATTATGTCTTCTTCATTATACAAAGCTGCAGGATTATGGTAAGTTTGCTGTGAGCTCAGCCAAAAAGCAAATGCAATGCATTCTACCACAATAATATTCTTGAGGTCATGAAAACAAGAGGTTTGAATCTCCTGAAGGGGAAAAAAAGTTATTTCTTTGAAAAGTCAGATACTGGCATGTACCTCTGCTTCACTGATTTCTAATCTCACAGCATTCCCTGTTGTGGGTATAAACCTGGCTGCAGGGATGTTGGCTGATTTTCCAGCCTTAGAGATACTTCTTTGCTCAACTTTCAGCACAGGATGCCATATGGGGCAGGCCCCTGCTGGGAAAAACAAAACCTGTTTTTGGACTGATAGGGTAATGCTTCATTTGTGTGTGTGATCGTTAGTGCTTGCTTCTAAACAAAAGTTGCTTCAATATGCAATTTAAAAACATACTAAAAAGTTTTTTTTCACTCTACTATTATGTGATTTTATTTTAGAAAATAGTGGACATTTTATAAAGAATGTAAAGACTCTACAGTGAGGGGTGAAATGCCAGATTTTACACAATATCTAATAGCAAGTTTGCTTCCCTTTAGCAAAAATGGAAGCAGTAAAGGACCACTCCAGTAACAGCAAAGTGTTCCTCATAACTACTTTTGTTATTCTTGCAGTTCACAGTAAATTATTTTGCTGTATAAAATAAGGGGGAGGGGTGAATATCTTTCTGGTTAGAAAATAAAAATAAAAACAGTTATTGACACCTGTTTTATGTGTAAACACCACCAAAATTGCAGTTTTTTTCTCTATTGTGCCAAATACTGTTTCAGAAAAAAAAGCTTATACAATGTTGAATTCATAATGGTGCCAATTTGTTTTAAAACACCTTTGGACTTCAATTTCAATTGACTTCATACACATACTTCAGCTGCCTATGAAAATGTTTATTTCTAATGGCATTGTTTATAGCTCCAATAATTAGCATTTTTAAGAAGTAAATATGTTCCAAAACATGCCAATGAATTTTTTTTTTCAGTAAAACACTTATCTCCTAAACCTAGGTTGCTCAACTGCCAAAGAAGGGAGAAATGAAATAAAATGATTAGGGTTACCGCAGTTGATAGAGGAGGGTTAATATAATTTCCCCTTGTAATTGCAGAAACTATACAATGAGGAAGTGTCACAAAGCTGTCTCATAGGTTTATAAATTCCAGACTGACCATACTGTACATCCACATTTTCCATAAAAGGGATTCAAGGGAAAATATCAAAGATGCAAGGGTGAAATAGTCCTATTGTGTTCATTTTTATTTCAATTCACGATTGACAGGTATTTCTACAATTGTTAAAATATTATTCCTTGACTTTTTTTTCATTAGTTTTATAATTGGAGAATGCATTTACTGTAGGTAATTTGTTCTTATTAACTTAAATGAGAAAATCTTCATTAATATGCTGTATACTCCAATAGTAAACATATAGTTCATGAGGAATAAAAACATCCAAAAATAACATGACTTGCAAATGTCTATTAAACTGTCTATTTAAGTATAATAAGTTTTGGCTTAACCTACTTGGTTAAGAGGTAGCCTCCTGGCCATAGGACGAAGAGGTTCAACTCCCCATTCAGAGAGAGGAGTTAACCAAGGAGTAACAGCAATGGTGGAGAAGGGGTGGAGGCGGGATGAATGTCGAAAATATGAGAAGAGATGTGTGCAAGAGTTACATATATACTGTAGCGAAAGTCAGCAATAATTGTGATTTGAGACTGGCTGGTCTGTCATTATCCCCCCTGAGCTGCATTTATGAACTTCCATTTCACAAGAAATAACATGAGCTTAAAGGGTATCTTTGAAAACCATTGCACTTTCTTTTTAACAGGATACAGAGAAGAGAAACAAATACCATAACATCTATCCCATGTTAGGGAGCTAAACAAAATGGTATAAATTGTGTCAAATAAGTTAAATTGCCATTTAACTTTGACTAAATTTTGAGTTAAATGAATTTCTAAACTTCATTTAATTTTAAATGTGAATGATACAGTATATAAAATCTATTTTTTTCTGAAGGAAGATGTAGACACTAAGCTAAGAGATCAGATCAGAGATAATAAGCAATGTCATCAAGATTTGGGTGATGTACTGTAGATTGTCTGTGTTCTGGCAGCACTGTGCAGAAAAAAATATAACCACTTATAGAATATTAAATAAATGAATAACCATAATTAAATTCACTATAAACTAACATTTTCAGAATGTGTGTAAAGTTTAAAACAAAGGAGACAAGATTACCTTTGTAGTTTGTGTTACTTTCTCTAACAAAGTGAGAAATATTAATTTACAGAGCCAGACAAAAATAGTACTTTATGTGTAAGTGAATGAAAAACAATGCAGAACTTCAGATGTCTCATCGGAGCCATTGAATGACTGTGCTGATTTTTCAGTATCAAAATATAATGAGCACTCTGGTCAAACAGCATGTAATGTTCTCCAGCCCTGTACAATACATACGTAGGAGTGCAAGTTATGGCAATGTGATGTTCTTATTAAATTGTTCATACCTAGATTTACATTTTTTGTAGCAGTATATCTACTGAACCATTATGTTATTTTATATGTACTACTTTAGGAGCCCCTCAAAATCTTGGCCTGATGATAACTAGTTTACTCAGACCACAAAATGACTACTATGTTTTTGACTAGAAATATGGTAGCATTATTTTATATTAGAAAACAGAAAACTAGTGTTGACTATAATGCAGCAGTAATACTTAATTTCCAAAACAGCAGCATTGGATGATAGAAAAAACTGTAATTAAAATAAACAGATAACCTAAGGTGAAGTATAGTTAAATTTATAGCTATAATACAGATAATGCTGTACATTTACTAGAAATCCAACTTTAAAAATATATTTTTAGGTACCTTTTTAAAAAGATGTGAGCACACAAATATGATAGTATCACTTAGCATTATAGCCCTACTATTGAAAGATGAGAATGCACACCTGGGAACATGCAATTAAACACTAAGTTGGTCAGAGTGCTATTGTTGCCATGCCTAACTGTTTATTAGTCTAGCAGAAAGTCAGGGACTCCACAAACCTCAACATTCAGGAGAATGTTGCTATCCCAACAGTATAATAATCTACAAGAAGTCACATTTGCATTCTGCAGAAATCAGCATTGTCAATAGGTTAAAGGTTAAAAAAAACGCTCTCCTGGAATACCCGGGAGGACAAGGAAAAAATCTGCATGCATTTTAAAATTGTATTTCACTGTTCTTAAAATTAACCTTGAAAATAAATTCAAAATTGCCCTTCTCTGTATTCTTATATTGCATATTATTTCTACACGTTTAGAATGTCCACTATGCAAGACTAGCTTCAAACAAAGTTCTTGTTTCTAACAAAAACTAAACATTGTGAAATCTACTTTACCATATTTAATGCTGTACCATAAATTTTATTTTTGTTTCTATGTGCAAAAGCACAGTTTCAAGAATCATAAAATCAGGAACTGATTTATTCTTTTTTAATACAAAGAAAACTTTGGTATGAAAGTGTCAATATGTACAGACACCTATATAAAGTATCAAGTTTCTGCAAATCCACCATACTTCAGATTTTAAAAATGAAAAGCTATCAATGTATTATATTTACTACAGCACTATGTGATTTCATTTCTCTTGATTCAACAGAAAAAAAACGTAAAATGTAGCATAAGCAAAAATAGTGGTGTGTAAAGAATGATTGAACAGCATTTTTATAAAATGAAAACCAGGTCTTAAACTTTGTCTCATAAACACCTTAGGGGAATCTGCAGCAAATTCCTACAAATGCATTCAGCATTTCTCCTTTTCAATTTACAGCAAGTGTAAGCTTTACAAAAACTTGTTAAAGCTTAGGACTGTGCGAAGAGGCTTTATTTCCCAGCGTAACTGACATTTCATCCAGCCTTAATTTATAATTAATGAAACTGAATTCCCAAACCAAACAAACTTAAGTTTGAATTAAGAACAGTTTCCGAATAACACAATCAACTCATCCAATAGACTGTCTGAACTACTTTAAACAAATATGAATTTTATGTATTTTCACAGATTTTTTCTTGTTAGTGTTTCCACAGAGCCATGGCATATTAAAGTGAACACCCGATAGTTTGTGGAGCTGTTCACCTTTCCTATGAGACATACAGAACCTTGTAGAAGTATTCAGACCTTTGTACAATTTTCATAATTTGTTGCTTTAAAGATCGTGTCACAGAATGCTAACAGGTTGAAGGAGGAACAGGCTGTGATTAATTAAGTTTGCATTTAGTGGCTAGGATTGTGTCAATGTGTGTGCATCACTGTCCTTCTTCTATGTTTACTTCCTGTTCCAAACTCTTCAAATGCAGACAGTGAGTCAATGAGTTGATGAGTGGGGCAGAAAAAAATTAACAAGAATTGAAGAACACACTGGTTGTCCAGACATGATGCAATTACCACACCTTAGGTATTGGCACATGGAAGTGTGAGTGGTTGCTGAGTCAGTTAGGACCGGACATTGGGTGGGGAGGTGCAGAAAAGCAAACAAAGAAGTGGTAGGGCTCCTTAATCTGCATACTTACAGTTCTCACCAAGCGCTCTGCTGATAATCAGCTGCACACACCTGCCCCTGAGACAGTGCAAAACCCCCTCAGAGCGGGATTGGCCAACGAAACCGATAAAAAGATCTGAGCCTGAACAGATGGGTGCTGTCTTTCATTCCCACAAACCCCTTGACAAAAGGAAAACAGAGCAAGGGAAGATGCTTTCTGCGAGGCACCAGGAGAGTGACACAATTGGACCAGAAACCACAGACACAAAACAGACATTGGTACAGTACATCCCAGTACTGTGCTGGGACTTTGATTTCCTGGAGGCAAGAAACAAAGAATCAGACCCGGAGAGCCGGCACTGAACAGACAATGTGGAACAGAGTGTAGCCTGCAGGAGGACTTCCAATACAGCTCAGTCATTGCAGGGACTGGGGAAATTGGCTAGGTCAGCATCCTTCTTCTTTGGGGCTGTTCTTCTCCACACCAAGAGAGTCCACTATGGATGAATTTGTTATTCTTGTATATACGGTTGCAATTGTGCTGCATAGGGCAGCACAATAAGGACCTTCTAGTGCCTTTTCCTCTTTGTCTAAATGTGCTGATGATCTTCTGGAATCAAATGTACTCCCTGGAGTTACATTTTGTGTCACGAATGAGTTTTTGGGTAGTGATAAATGTTGAAATTTTTAAATGATATTAGTGTATGTTGTGGGTCGGTGCTTGCACTGTGATCCTGCTAAGTAAACAGAACTTGTGGCATGGAAAAAAGATAGGGCTTAGTCATGCACAAAGCAAGAATACAGTAAGTCTTGTTTTTAAGGGTCACTTATCCATGACACGTGCAGTTGTGGCACTTTGAAATAGCAATTAATATTTGTTGTATCCCACATGGAGATTGCAATAAAGCAGCTAAGTGATGTCAAGCATGGAGGTGGCAATATTACATCATAGTTCTGTTTCTCATCAGCAGGGACTGGGAAGCTTGTCAACTCATGGAACTGATGGAAACTGGAGCAGGACAATAAGCCAGTGGCCCAAGGCCTTGAATTCTATTGAGGACAACATCCTCTACAAATAGCAGAAATACCGCCCTTAGTCCCCCCAACTGGACACCCTCACACCCTTGGCTGCGCCCTGTCCATGAACACCACAAACAAGAGCGGTGACAATAAACTATATCTTGAAAATATAACACGTTATACAGTACGTTATATAAGCATAAAGAATGCATAGCCTTTTTTCTGTTTATAATAATTATTATATTTAAATAAAATAATTATTGTGTAAATTCTATTGTCCCAATATATTAATATATTGCAATATATATATATATGCAATAATGTTGCCCCATGAAAAGTTCCATTTTCATTAACAAGAAAATTTTGACATACTTCCCTTTGTGCAAATTAATTAGTGGAAGGAAGCACGTGTAATGTAGTTCCAGTACATCAAGTATAACACCCTGAGGCTGTTTCACAAAGGGAGATTACTCAGTTGGATATAAAAAAAAGTATAATCTGTTGTAAGGTGTTTTTTCAAACCTAAGCAGAGATGTGAAAAAAAATCAAAAAATTCTGGATCTTGAGTGTGGGCCAGTAGTTCATGCTTAAGAACATGATGCTAATATTGAACATGTTTAGTAACACTGTTACAACCAAAATCATTGGTACAACACTTGTGTATGACTTATTATGACAATATTAGTATGACAATATTAGGTGATAAACAGTAGCATCGCAAATATATTTGCCATTGTATTAGAATGAAATTGCATTAAAAATGTTCAAATCTTTTTAACTAGAAGTTATTAACCTTTTCTATTTTTACACCCATGTGAGAGATAAGGGGTGTCCAGTAGATATTGTGTTTACTTAGGGTGTACGAGGGGGCTGTTTCACAAAGCTACTGTAGATCACTCAGTTAGCTAAATAACTTTAGTAAATATATTGACAAAAATCTGTATTTTCTGTTTCACAAAGCGAGATCAAATTGTATTTTGTTAACTATTGTATAGCAACTAACTGTATCCTGTGTATTTAACGTGCTCCAGCAGTACATAATAGAGGCAGGAGACAGTAAATGCAGGTCACAGCAGCCCCACCCCACCATGGACAGGCTGAGAAAACTAATGGCAGGTATTCTTATTCATTATCTATCCAGAGTGTGTTAAAGAAAAGAGTGTGATAAAGAAAAAAGGACAGCTACAAAAAATATATATAAAATACTTTAACTCTTAATTATCAAAAGTGTATAAGTGTATATACATAGGAGCTTTAAAACAGCATTTAACAGTAAATATACATGTAAAAACCTCAATTGCAAGTTCTTTTAAAGGGCATCTTTAAATGATTTAATCTCTCCAAGCATCACAAAGATTGTCGGTTTGGCTGTCAAATTACCAGTTAAACTTTTATTTGTACTCCTCCTATTGCGGGATTAACATTTTTGCTAGCTTTATCAGGGGACGCTTCCATTTTCTTAAAAAAGATTTTACTAGCATGTCATTATGATGATTATGGGCTAATCAACTATAGTGCATCAATTCTGGTGTTTGATTCAAAAGGTGATTCCATTTATTTATAACTTAGTTATTTATTATTATTATTATTATTATTATCTGATCAGCAGGGACTGAGAAGCTTGTCAATGCATGGATCTGATGGAAACCGGGGCAGGACAATAAGCCAGTGGCCCAGGGTCTTGAAATCTATTGAGGACAACATCCTCTGCAAATAGCAGAAATACCGCCCTTAGTCCCCCAACCGGACACCCTCACACCCTTAGCTGCGCCCTGATATCCTGTCCATGAACACCACAAACAAGAGCGGCGACGATAAACTATATCTTGAAAATATAACATGTTATACAGTACGTTATATAAACATAAAGAATACATACCGTTTTAAAATGAAACATGGCTGTACATTACTTTTTTCTGTTTATAATAATTATTGTATTTAAATCCAATAAAACTCTCTCCCTTTTTCACAGTTCCTCAGGCTCCAATGGATTTGCAGTGACGAAATGGACTTTCAATAACCAAGCCCTCAAAATGCACTCTTTTTCCATTAAACCATGTTATTGACAAGGCCCTCTCCCAAGCCAAAAATAGCCCTAGGATCATCACCCAGTTAGAAACTCCCGGACTCACAACCACATTCCATTGGTGCTCCCCTACCACCCTAACACCCTTTCCATTCCCAGGACCATTAATGACAACTTCCCCATTTTACAGGATGATTCCTCCACTGGTACCCTCTTTTCTGACCACTCCATCCTCTCATGTCACTGATCACCTAATCTGCGTAACCTTCTTGTTCACGGCTCTCTTGACCGCCCACAGCAACCATTCACTCCAGGCACATTCCCCTGCAACAGAGCTCGCTGCATTACCTGTAAATATACATCCAATAACACGCACATTCAAGACCCTTCTGGACAATTCCAGATCATGCAGATGAGATCATGTATTTCAAGCAACCTTATTTACTGCATCTATTGCAAAAAATGCCCAACTATTTATACTGGTGAGACTGGAAGAAGTCTGGAAGACCATTTCAGGGAGCAAGTCAGGGCTGTGAGGATCAAAGAACATTCCAAACCCATAATTACCTATTTTACCTCTATCAGCCACGATCATACCAATCTCTTCATCTGTGTTCTTTCAGAGGGGTTTCAAAATCCCTATTGCAGAAAGACAACCAAAATCTAAATTATCCTGAAACTAGGATTATACCTTCCCCCTTCTCTTAACGACACACTCGTTTCCATCTAATTCCTTGCAGGTTTTGACTTCGCACCTCTCTGAGTGTTCATACTCCTTTTCTCCTGCTCCCCACCCCTCTCAACTGCCCCATCTTTTGTTCTCCCATGCTTTATCAGATGGTGGTTTCCCTCTCTCCCTCACACCTGAAGAAGGCGCCACAGCCAAAATGGTATTTTCTTTTCAGCATGGAATAAACCTTTACCTATTCCTATCAGTGTTACACTGAAAATCTTCACCAGAGCAAAAAAAAAAGGTAATGGACAATGGTAATTATATCTAGAATGTAAAAAAACGTGAATATATGCATATATGCATATGCAATGAAAGTAATATATCCATTCAATGTATCTCTGGATGTGTGGTGAAGTCCCTCGAAAGAAGTTTAGAAAATAAAACAAAAAAAATTCCCATGTCAACCAAACATAATTAAGAAAAGGTATCCTCCAACAAAAATGAAAACTTATATTATTATATCTGGGCTAGATGAATAGAGTTACACATAAAATGTAACTAAATTCCAAAGATATTTCTTCAATGTTACAATACTTCTGTATATTCCACTGTTCATTTTCAGACAGCTTATGTACTGTAGTTTCAGGGAATTTTTCCTAATATTTCATTACTCTCATGTTTCCAATTTTAAGTGGGACATTAATAAGATCAGCTGGGAAATTTCTAAGGAAGAAATGTCTTTTGTTATAAAAATGCTTAAACATTTAAGCAAATGTTTAAGATCTATAGAATCTATAGAATACTTTGCTGCCTCTAATTTAACATTGTTCTGTCAACTCATAAGAGACTATCCACCCTGAGAGCTGTTCTTAAGGTACACCTTCATTCCCAACTCCCACATTAGAAACAGATCTGGAATATCATTTTTCCATTTTATTTTTGTATGATAATACCCTCACACTAGCCCTTTCCCTTCTGACATTTTCCATTAACATTTGGTGGAATTTCTGTTTTTAAAGAGAGAAAAGATTACAATTGAAAGGTACTGGAAATTAACAATTTTAACCTCACATATAGGTTTCTTTTGCAGATTTTGCAGTGGATTGCACATTTTATGCATTATTCCTTCTTGTCACGCCTAGGCTGGTGGCGGTTTGCAACTGGTAGTTGCTACAGGAAACCACAACACTCCCACAAGCACTCACATTCTTGCTGAACCCTTTAGAATATAATTGGTCCTCCTGTCAGTGTGACTCTCCCCCTATCAATCAGGCACGCAATAAGATAATCAAGCCACCAGTTGAACACCATATTTAATCCTTGAAACACCACAGGAACAGTGCCCCGACATTGAGCTACCTCAGTGCTGCATCCAGTCATACTCTGAGAAGCCTGGAATCCTTAAACCCAAAGTTCCTGAATCCTGTTTGTTAACCAAATGTCAGCATCTTGTTTGTCATTCACTGAAGCACCTATCCAGCAGTGCTTTCTCTGTCACCCTGTTCCCACCAATTTCTATCTATCTGCCTGTTCCTATCTGACTGTCATGTGCCTACAAGTAATTGCCCCAGCAGTATCTTTCCAGTCTGCCTTGCTCCCCTCACGTCTTGGTTCTTTCCAGGATCTTACGAAGAAAACCGAGACAGTCACTTGCATATCAGCCTGTCATTTTAACTGTAGCAGTGCTCCGCAGCCGGCTGTGGCATAGCATGTCTTTTCCAGGTCTTTAACTTATTACAAAGGTTAGATAACAAAATGGGTTGAAAAAAAACGTAAAAACAGACTTCTGAATGCAGAAATTTTAAAACAGTATAATTTCCAAATAAACAGGATATAAAGATGCGGCCACTCAGAATGTTTGGGGTATTTTGCAGTGTGCCTCAAAGAACATGCCACATTACATTGCAAGGTCTTGCACAATACCTTTATATTTTTTCAAATAATCTGATGCAGGACTGCACTATTTATATGCCAGCTGGTGCAGTGATTGCTTAACATCCTATGTGTCTAGTCATACTGTACAGTAACAGATTTATTTTCATTAAATGTAGTATACAGAATTATTAGTATTTTTGTATGAATAGTAATTAGAAAACAATTGCTCTGCAAGCAATTACAAGATCAGTAATCTTAATTGTGTTGTTAATACAGTATATGTGTTTTATATTTATTATAACGTTCTTTTTGCAGTGTAATGGAAAATGAATCACTTTTAAAGTTAGGGTCCTCAAGAGAGAAAAAGTTTAGATCAGTGGTATGGTTCTTGCCTGCCACGCCAGCACCCAGTTTCAGTTCCTAGCCACCAGGCAAGTTGTATTTTTGACAAAATTGGAATAATTAAGACTCTTAATTATTATCAAGACTTGCTCCGGCAAGTAGTACCACACCATTAAAGCATGGACTACTAGGTACAGATGCAGCCATTCAAAATGGGTGGGGTATTTCGCGGCATACCCCGGTGGGCGTGTCGCGGTATCACGCGGTGTCACGCAGTAACACGCAGAATCACGTGGTTAATCGCGCGTCATTTGACGTCATGCCGGAAACTATCCGGCGTCACCTTGTAAAACCGCCAGGGGGAGCTTAACCTCTCATGTACAGCATTTGAGCTTTTAATTTTGAACTGAGTATTACAGCATGTTAATCATCAGTCATTAAAATGTTGGTATATTTTATGAAAGCAAGATTGCTCAGTTGGACAAAAGTACACAACCTACCTTTATCAGAAATATTTATGCATCAAAGCCTTTACCGAAGATATTACTAATAGTATTAATAATGGATGACTTTGGACAAGCTGTATACTCAAAGTATAATTTCTTTAGCACATTTGTACAAGCACTTGGAATCTGTCCAAGCCATACTTTGTCAGGCATTTTGTTTTACTTCAACGGGCATAAAAACTTCCTTGCTTTTAACAGGGCGTTTCATAATTTCTAACTACGAAAATGATTTAAAATGCGACACTTATCATTCAACTAGAGCTCAAAATATCACAAGGATCCTCAAGAGCACAGCAAAGACTGTATTAAAAGATACTTGTATGTATCAACGCTTTCTTTTCCGTATACCAGATTTTATGGAACCACTTCAGAAGGGTGTCAGCCAGTCAGATTCCAGGAATCGGTACTTTAAAGGAAAAATACACACCGGTATTCCATTTCTCCCTAACGATTTTAAGCATCGAAGTATTTAACTAGCATGTGAAATAGCGTGTGAAAAAGTGGTAGTTTTAAGCTTTTCTGCTAATATAATATGGAATCGCGTATCTAAAGAATTTAATAATGATATGATTATATTCGTGTACTGCGACAGGGCTGTGTAGGGCTGTTTCGCCTCCCTCTTCATGTGACTTCCCCTGTAGCCTACTGGTCTACGTGCCTGACTACCAACTCACGGGTTGTGTGTTCAAATCCAGCTGGTGCTGGACTTTTCTTTTAACAAACATTTCTTCGAAAAAATAGAATAGCGATATTATGGACAATCAATTGACTTTTATATTTCAAAATATCACAACATGATCGATTCTAAGTCATTTTTGATAACAATGAATAGTCACCTTCTTCCCTTCTGACAACGGTCCCTGCTTCTGCTTCCTGCTTCTATTGTGTGTGTGTGTGTGCAATAGAGTAAATTTTTATAGAGAAATGGAGGCTGGACAGTATGCGTTACAATATAAACATTTATATTGATTTAAATCGAGTTCTGATTTAAATCGCAAACGCGTGTTTAATTATATGTGTTTTTTAATCATAATCAGGCTAATGCAACATAAATTGATACAGTATCTTTGTCTTCTAAGTACCTTAATAAACTTTCAGCATAGCTTTCTACCCGTTTAGATTTATATTTCTTGGGATTTTGGGATCAAACGTGGAAGGATTAGATTGTAATCGTTTTTATTTGTCAAATACGTGATTGTATTTCTGAATGTTATGTTACACCTACAGTAGTTCACTGCTTTAAATACATCGAATTAAGAAAGTTATGTGTAGCACTTTAGATCTTTTTTTCTGAACCAGGGAAAATCTGATCATGTTTCTCTATAACAATAATAAAAAACTTTATTTTACATATCACCTTTAAAAGTGGTAGTACCTTTTTTAGCACTATATTTTTGTATTATATTCCCTATTAATCAAACTCTAAGAGTATGTATCGGCTTGCCAGTCAGGTCTTTTTTCTCTATTTAAATTGTGGTTTACACATCGCACGACTTTAAAAGCTAGAAAGACAGGTTTCGATTCACATTAGCTGGCGAGCCTTGTTAACAAAAAAAACATTAAAAATCGATAGTCTGTGGCCAGTGAATCTCAAGCCGAGTTAAACAGTGGTGGGGTGCAACCACTGTAATGTGGCAATGAGTTCTTCCATGCATTCTGAGTGGCTGCATCTACAGATGCAGCCATTCAAAATGGGTGAGTTATTTTGCGGCATACCCCGGTGGGCGTGTCGCGGTATAACGCGGTGTCACGCAGTGTCACGTGGTTAATCGCGCGTCATTTGACGCTCTGCCGGAAACTATCCGGCGTCACCTTGTAAAACCGCCAGGGGGAGCTTAACCTCTCATGTACAGCATTTGAGCTTTTAATTTTGAACAGTGTATTACAGCATGTTAATCTTCAGTCATTAAAATGTTGGTATATTTTATGAAAGCAAGATTGCTCAGTTGGACAAAAGTACACAACCTACCTTTATCAGAAATATTTATGCATCAAAGCCTTTACCGAAGATATTACTAATAGTATTAATAATGGATGACTTTGGACAAGCTGTATACTCAAAGTATAATTTCTTTAGCACATTTGTACAAGCACTTGGAATCTGTCCAAGCCATACTTTGTCAGGCATTTTGTTTTACTTCAACGGGCATAAAAACTTCCTTGCTTTTAACAGGGCGTTTCATAATTTCTAACTACGAAAATGATTTAAAATGCGACACCTATCATTCAACTAGAGCTTAAAATATCACAAGGAAAAATACACACCGGTATTCCATTTCTCCCTAAACATTGTAAGCTTCGAAGTCTTTAACTAACGTGATACCGGAGTCAACAAGCATACTTTTAGAATTTGATTAAAAGGGAATATAATATGGAATCGCGTATCTCAAGAAATTAATAACGATATAATTATATTCATGTTGCAAAAGAACTGCAACGGACATAAAAACTCCCTTGCTTTTAACAGAGCGTTCCATAATTTCTAACTACGAAAATGCCAGGTGAAAGGATTTGTAAACATATTTTGTTAAAGCAAGTCAGTTTTTTCTGCAACACATAAAATACATTTTTCCAAGAAAGTTTAGCCTTTGTCACTTATGAAACCACTAAATAAAGACATAAATATAGAAATCTTAAGATTTGTTTTATTTAATGTTGGTAGCAGGATGAACTGTCAGAGTGTATATTTTGTTCGCAAAGTTGCTGCAAGATGTTAACAGTGAAAAAGGTATTTAGAAATGAGTTATTTCAAGATGAAAAAGAAAACATACACGAAACATGGTTTCATTACGACCAGAATCGGTCTTGAGATATTTTTAACTTGATTTACAGTATTTGAGAGGTATGTCTTAACACCGATACTACAGTGCTTAAGTACTGCTCACGTATATGTTTCTAGGTTTATATTATGCATTTCATACGGTCAAATTACTTTTGAGCAACTAATAAGAAGCGCGAAACGGTATGCATTTTACTTTCGTTTTGTGCTGGGACCCGTGGATTGATTAGAGATATCAAGTACATACAAGTCATTTTTTAAATGTTGTAGTTCGTCTTGAAAAAATGTTACGAGTACATCATCTATCAACAATCACACAGGTTCTGTTTCCATATTGCGGATTTTGGTTAGGTATTATCAAATCCAGTGGCGCTGTTAGTTTACTGAGTCCCATGTCACATGGTCTGTGATTGAAGCCTGTAAAACCGGTTTAATTCGTCACAGCCAGCACTCTTCAGGTGTGAGGGTCTTCTGCTCAGAATGAAACGCTAAAATGTTTGTGTATATTCTAATGGTAGTGGGGGCAGGGTGTGTGGGAACAGGTTTGGTTGAAATTGCATTAGAGATCTATGTTCTTCACACCTGAAACATTTTCTCTGAAAGCATTTTCTTCGCAGTTTAACCGATCTTGTTACAGCATGTTACAGTTTACTTTTATTAACCATATTAATTTTAAGTGCTTAATGTAAAATCTTGTAAAAATATATTTTCATTGTTCAAATATACATTAAGTCTGACTATCATATAATAAGTTAAATACAAAACTAAAGAAAAAATAGGGTTAAATATAATTCAAAATATTTTGCTAACAATGTTAACTGTTTATGAATAATAAAATGTATTAACTAAGGAGTAGGATGGCACAGTTGTTAGTATGTTTTTTGTTTTGTTTCTTTTTCATAAATACAACAGTAGTACCTGATGTCTCAGTGGCTTTCAAAATTAAATTATGCAATAAATAACCACATGTAAGACTCTGATGCTTAAAATGTTTAGGGAGAAAGTGGAATACTGGTGTGTATTTTTTCTTTAAACTACCAATACCAGCCATATACAGTCTGTAACGTAGGGATTTCTATATGTCTTTATTTAGCGGTTACATTAGTGACAAAGGCTAAACTTTTAGCTTCAGTAACGTGTACATATATCCCCTTTTTATAAAACGACATGGTTGAAAACTGTTCCAGAGCCACTGTTGTTATAACAGTGAAAAGTACATCATGAAATGCCTCTCCCTGTTCAATCCACTGGAAAAAAGAAAAGGAGCATAACGCTTCTGATGGTCATAAACGATATTCATTTAGGAGCAGCATCAGAGGTATGTTTTTAACTGCACTGCATTGGAGAGAATACCATAGTGTGTTTTTTTTTACTCCCTGGCGGAAACTGGCTTCCAGAAGAATCAGTATGGCTCAGAGATTAAATAAAACTTCACTCGCACCAAACAAATGTATATTTCTAAATATCACAACATGATCGAATTTAAGTCATTTTAATAACAATGAATAGTCACCTATGCGTTACAATATAAACATTTATATTGATTTAAATCGCGTTTAAATCACCTTTATTTAAAACCCATAAATAAAGCTGATACTGTTTAGACTTTCAATTATTTAAAACTGTATTAAAGCAGCACGATACACAATGCAACGTAAATCGCTATCTTTGTCTTCTGTGTAATAATGTTCACCTCTCTGTCCAGCAAATTTACAGGTTAAAAACAATACTGTTAGGCTGGGAAAACGATTTTTTTTTAAGAAATACAAAATGAGATATAATGATATGTTCCGGCTTAGACATTAACGAAGAGCATAACGCGTATACTGCATACACTGCAAGTACAACCCCCCTCTCTGCAGGAGTGCTGGCTGTGACGAATTGAACCGGTTTCACGGGTATTTTCAAAGTAGGAGGCGAGATTTCCAGCGAAAGACACTCCCCCCACCCTCAAAAACCCAGTAAGTACAGTACTTACTAGTTAAAGACTAGGCTCCCGACTACGGCGAAAGGAACCCTTCTTTCATTAGAATACAATGAACATATTTTAGCCCTGAATGAATTAATAGCAAACATGGTTTACATAAAAGACATTTTTCCAAGAAAGTTTAGCCTTTGTCACTAATGAAACCACTAAATAAAGATATAAATATAAAAATCCTAAGATTTTTAAAATACATGACTTTGCTAAAATTTATTTGAAAATAAAAACAATTACAACCGCCAGGGGAGAGAGAGAACAGGGGAGGGATGTTGGTTTTGCATAAGGGGCGGGGCTATGGAAATTAGGTCTGTTTGGGAATGTGTAGTTACATGTTCTGGCTGTTTGTGAATTATCGTTGTTGAGTATGGAGTGTTGAGGTATTGATTTTGTGTAATGCTTTATGTTGAAAATTGAGGTGGATTTTGTTTATGATAAACAGGATAAACTGGGATGGGAGGAAGGTTTGGTTTTGCATAAGGGGCGGGATTATGATAATTGGAGGACTTTGCGAGAGTAAAATGGTTTGATATATTTGATTTTGTATTGTGGTTGTTATCTATGTTTTTGGTTGGTATTATGTTTATATGGTTGTTTTTGTTGGTTGGTTGTTATTATGGTTATTAATAATACGATCTATAGTTGAAATCTGAGCCTAAATAAAAAGAAAAAGCAAGTGATTAGGTTTATGAGCAATCTAATTACTTATTCGTTTAAAACGCTATATAAAATAAAGTTTATTATTAATTTGCTGGACAGAGCGGTGAATATTATTATGCATAATACAAAGATAACGATCCTGATCAGTTTAGAAATCTGTGTACGCTGTAAGGTTTTTACTTCTTAAACTTTTAAAATACACGTTTTGAATAGAAAGAAATCCTCTTCCCGGTACAGTATGTATAGCAAACCAGCACGTCTTTTTTCTCCAATCAGAGGGGTGTCAGATGGTGTCAGCCAATCACCATTCTGCGTTGGGTAGCAACGGGTGACTGTTCTCAGGCGGAAGATGTAAACAGCTTAATGTTCGTGTTAAATAATTTTTTTAAATTCAATTAAACGGGCACAGTTAAGACATTAAATATACATATACATACTGTATACAGTACAGTTTGCATACGGTAATATGTTTATGTTACGCGATTAAAAAATAAATAAATAAAACTGGAAGGTCCAGCACCAGCTGGATTTGATCACACAACCTGCCCGTTGGTAGTCACGCACCTAGACCAGTAGGCTACAAGACAGCTCACATGAGCAGGCAGGCGAAACAGCCCTACACAGCCCTGCCGCAGTACACGGATATAATCATACCGTTATTAAATTCTTGAGATACGCGATTCCATAATATATTCCCTTTTAATCAAATTCTAAAAGTATGCTTGTTGACTCCGGTATCACGTTAAAGACTTCGAAGCTTACAATGTTTAGGGAGAAATGGAATACTGGTGTGTATTTTTTTCTTTAAAGTACCAAGACCAGCTATATACTGTACGTTTATGTTCCAAAATTAATATCGTTTATGGCTTTCACACGCGTTACAGTATGCTCCTATTCTTTTTATGCTCAGCTACTAAGATTTCCCTTCAGTGGTAAAATTCAATATCTACAACGGGCACAGCAAAGACGTTTACAGTAAGTCTTTCTACGACAGACCAACGGACCACGAGTGCCCCTGTCGGTCAACCAATCACGTACTGCGGTGCCGCGCGTCATCTTGCGTCATACTGAGCGACGTCACCTGCGGTACGTGTCTGTAACGCGCACTTTGAATGGCTGCATCTGTATAGAAACTCTATCTGACCCAAAGTTACAAATGTCAATAAATACCGTATTTGCAACCTGTAATTTCTTTACCCAGGCATTATCTCCACCTAACTAAATGGAAGCTATTTTGTCCCAAGATTTCCTTTCCTCTAATTAGAGAAAATCTAATTTTCTCTAATTAGCCTTGCAACAGGAAATGATAACCTACATCAGAGATTAAACTAGTTTAATAAAACCCAGTATACGCTTGTAAAGAGGATATTACTATCCATTCGGGAATAACATGGAAGAACATAGTATGCAGAATGATACTATGATAAGTATGATACCTTTACATCTCAGGTTTTTAAAATAAATTTCAAATGAACATTCTTTTAGATGACAGATTCAAGGTGGCTAGGGGATACAATGCAAATTGCAAGTTCAGTTTTAGTAAGTTGTAAGATATATTGTTGAGCTGAGCAGTCATGCTTTGGTCTGCTGTCTGTAGAAGGAGCCATTCAATAAAGGAAATATTGAGAAAGAACTGGAAGTTGCAGCTCAGTGAAGATATGAATACTCCAACTCAGTGAGAAGTACAAGAGTCTGGAAAGAACAGAATAGGGCAGGAAGAGAGTAAGATTTTTAAATGACTTTTATATGTAAAATCTCTCTAATTTAAAGGAATTGTTTTCATTAGTTATTCTATTGAGTTTTAAAATCTTGTCTGAACAAACCATTTGCATTAGATGACTATTTCAGGGTGACCTGCTCCAGTAATCTAGTGACGGACTAATCATTTGAGAATTTCATAATGTAAACTGTGCAAATACTGTGTATAAATCAGTATTTAAGAGCATTAAAGAAAAAAAAGAAATATTATTTATAAGTACTTATTTACAGGAAATGTTATGGTAATATAAAAGTCTTGCTCATTGCAAACATAAAGGAACTACAAAACTCAGTAAGTGTTAAACATGCTATCTAAAAACAAAAATAAATCTATTTTATATTATTTAGATTAGTGTTGGAAAATTCCTGACTTGATTTCTTTAAAAATTAGGTATGATTTAATATAAATTTCAGAAACAATCAGAATGTTAGCAATGATTCTTGGCAACAGTATCATTATTTTCAAGACTTTAATGCATCTAGCAAGAACTGAAACTCAATACCACCTAACCTTTAATTTTATTTGAGTATAAAAAGCTTACTAAGAGAAAACATTTGACATAGTGTATTACATTAGCATGTCAAGAATTGACAGCAAATTACCTTTTTTTGTTTGTAAGTGTTCTTAACACTCTTGTGTTTTTATGTACTTGTGTTTCTAATAATTCTCATCGCTAGTGCATGGTTTAATATACTGAAATATATTTTTTTCATTCTGTGGACATTCAATTATTTTCAAAGCCAATCATTGAACAATCAATAGCCAATATTTAAATGTAGTGACATTTTGTTAAATGGAAAACATACAGCCAGAAATGCCAGATTTCTAGCTACCTTCACCTTTATGTTTAAGCTAAAAGAGGGTAAAAATTATATTGTAACTGTTTGGTTTTTCAGTGTGTTTCTTGTACCACTGTAAAACCATGTTAAAGTACCAATGTTAAACTGAATTTACAAAGTATTCTAGTAACAAAGATGCATACAGAGAATGCACTAGGTATACAAGACCTTTCAACTTAAAACAAAAACATTTTGAATAAATTATTGAAGTTGCCACTGGTGAAGGTTAATGTAGCTATTTTCATGCACACTATTATCATTTTGTGGCTTTTACATAAGAATATTTAAACCTCCAGAAAGTACAACAAATAAATAGCATGCAATTTAATATCCTGTTACCTAGATAAGATGAGAGTTTTTTAATTTCCACTGTTCTAGTAAAGTTTTGCTTTTCAGTGCCACTGAGAGAGCCACTCTGTCTATTTGTGTCTGGTATGGCCTAATGAGCTACAATAAATACAACTTCACATTGTCACCTTCATTCACTGAAATTTCTGCTCAGTTGCAGATTTTGTTTTCAATCCATCTAGAGCTGAGCAATTTATGACAGCCACTCAGGAGGTCACAAATTTATTCAAGATGGTGTCAAGTAACTTTGAAAAAGCCCTGTTTTTCCACATGAACACAGAACAAATGGTGAACTTTAGTAAGCAGTAGCGGGTATACAATTCCAATAATCTGAACTACAATGTTTAATAATATTTAAAATTTACATTAAAAAGTATAGTAAAAATAGTATAGTATAATCTCACAGGTTCAGCCTTACATTGTATTCTTTAATTGCACTTCATATATTTAAACCTTTCTGTGTTATCAAGAGATTTTTCTTTTACTTTCATTTGCAGAATTCCAATGAAATGAGTTTGGTGTGAGTACATAGACGTGCACCAAAGGATTTTTTCATAATTTTTAAAATAGTCTAAGGCACATTATTCAATATATACATTTTAAAATAGTGGTTTATTTAAAATGGTGGAAAAATTCTAAATCATCAGTAGGGTCCACAAACAATCAATTGTACTGATTAGAAAAGAAAAAAATTCCAAAATCACTCTTCACTTCAATCATTTCATCATTTCAGTAAAACAAACCTCCATGTAAATCTGTGTTTTGATAGGTTCTACCTTAATGAGTAATACCTCAGCATTCCTACAATTACAATTACTGTAAGTTTTGAAACACAAAATTAAGTTTTCATTATTAATAATTTTAAAAACAATCTGAATTTTTCATTAGTGAGATTCTAAAAAATATTACCCTGATGGCATTTGAGATTTAAGTTTAAATAGTTATTAAAACTCTTAAAATTGAATAGAGCATTTTTATTAAAAAAATTAAACAATATTAGTGCCCCATAATATGCAAATCCAAGCACTTTAGAACCCATTATGTAAAGCAAGTAATGTTCAAAGCATAGATACTTTTTTTTAGCTTGACATGAAAATCAGTTCTACGCTTGACATACTAATTACAGTAGGCCCAATTTAGAACAAAAGGTTCTAAAACCGGTAAGCATTTTTCTGAAAATGAAAAGGACCTTTTCTTCTCTAAAATTGTTATTGAATACATTAGCAACATTCGTAGAAACAGATTTTAGAAAAGTGTAACTTGACTTATCAGTAGGTGACTCATTATCATCCTTTCCTTTATAAGTAACTGGAGATAGGCAGATGAGTTCCTCCTTTTGCTTAGCTTATGTGACATACTAATTAACCACTGTGATAAGAATTTCTTTTAAATAGATGTTTCAATATTCATCCAAAGAAATATTCAAGGGAAGAAACCTTGTCACCAAACTGTACTTTTCTTATTCATAAAACACTGGGATGGAGCTGAAACATCTTTCACCTTGTAATCCAATGACTCACAGTGCCAAAATAACAGAATAATCATTAGATTGACTGCCTGGTGTAGTATGTTAGGAATCCTTCTTCGAAAATGACCTTTTGTTGAACATAAATCATTGTGTTTTGTGGCAGATACTTGTTCAGGTTGCATGGTAAAAGATTTCCATAGAAGAAACACTCTGACTTTGATGGTAATACAGACGATCTAGATTATTCCCTGGCTTTTCTTACAGTTTTGAAAATAAAAAAAAAATCTATATTAAAGACTGTAAACAAGGCCTTACTCCAAACTGCATGGCTCCAAACTGTACTATAAACACAAATTAAAGTAAACCCAAACTAAAACACCTCTCAGTGACACCCTTTTATACACAGAACCAACTAATAAACCTAATGTGAAACCTCTATTGCAACTGAATCAATAACAATACAATCATTAACTTAATTTAACCAAGGTGCCTACTATAAGTCAAGTGTTTTTAGGCCATTCTTGCCCTCAGTCCATTACAGAATTATAATGGCATAACTTCAAAAGTACAAGATAGATTTTCCTCCTGAACAAAATAGTAGAATCAAAACATTACGCCATCATTTCTGTTTGCACCTAAGACAACTGTCTTTCTGCAATTAAAGCCTGTAATTTTGTAAGTTTGATCAGAGAGAAATAAAACAGATTGCATGATGCCAAATGGAATGTTCCTGTCCTGTTTGGTTTGTGTTTGAAAGACTTCTGTGAGTGCCATGTGCTTTGGGTGTTCCTTTGATATGATAAGATCTCTCCTACATTTAATGTATAAATGCTCGGCGGAGCATATGTACTGAGTGCTAGGGGAAACCCTTTCTCTGTGCTATGCTCTTCTTCAGCTGATTGAATAAAAGATCTCTGTTTGACAATGTCCTAACCTGAGTGAAGACTGAGTTTTCTTCGACAATTCCATCGACATACAGTATGTCCAAAATGAGCTTACTTGACCTCTCTAACCAGTACTGGAAATAATGGTAATGCCAGACAAGTTTAGAAACATTTATATTTTTCTTCTTATCCTTGACTAGAGAGCAAAGATTCAGAAGTATATGAATTCGGGGTAAAACAGATTTGGGATTAGAGAGCAATAAAAAATCTGACCATGAAGTTCAAAGGTATACCAGAGCAGAATTCAAACAGACTAACTGAAGACTCCAGCAAAGCCATACATCTGGGATTTGTTTGGAAGCTGAAGTATGCAAAGATTATATTTCTGTGGTGAAGCTTGTGTATTATAATTTTGTTCAAATTTAGGAGAGAATATAGCTAAAAATAAAAAAAATCAAATAAGGACTGTAAAATGTATGTGGTTTTACATTCATGGAAGTCTTTGTGACAAATAATAAGGAGTTATAGGAGAACTGGAGGCAGAGAGAAGGGAGAAAGACATTCCTCTAGAAGGCACTCAAAAGGTTTTTTGTTTTAATGTATATCTTTTTACTTTGATCAATTACAATCTGATATTATAACAGCATTGTATTCAACATGACAACTGAAAACAGTTTTTAATTTTTTTTTGTAATTCTCTCAAATAAATGTTTATATCTATTTTTACATATGTATGAAGGCATATTTCAAAAAGAAAATTCAGTATTGTCAGTTGACAATTGCTGAATATTTCAAATAACTATACAAATCATAGCAGCTAGAGCTGTTTTTCTTGTCTAAAGGCCACAATTCTCATCATTTCGGAGAGTAACTACCAACCAGAGATATCAAATTCCCCAGCTGGAAAGCTTAGAATGTATACAACACACCACTAGGCAAGTTAGAAGCAGGACACCTTATCTCCCTCCCATCCCCTGAAGGGATATAAGTCTGATATGCCTCCTCAACCCTTCAGTTCTAAGCTTTTTTTATTTTTTTATCTCTATTATCTTTACTATCCACTCTGTCTCAACTGTGGTTTAAGAGACCACATACCCCATTCATTTTTACTATACCATTGTTTTATGTGGGTCTTTTTCTTAGCATCTTACTGAGCTTTTACTGTATTATTTCCCTTCCTATCTGTTTAATTGGCAAGGAGAGAGGGAACAACATGCTTTTATATTTTATGCTGCAATATAATTCCGATCAAATCTTAAGATTTGCTTTTTTACTTGAAGCTCAGAATCTGTAGATCCCCCCTGTAGTAACAAGGCATATTTACTCTGATAAGAGCAAGTCAAGAAAAGTCAAATCTTAAAATTGTGTCCAGTATTGAACCATCTAATAATAATCAAATCAAACCAAAGTTTATTTATCAAATGCACAACAATACAGTTATATAATATATAGTGCAGATGGGCTCCATTGAGTCTGTAGTCTGTTTCTCCCCAAGACAATGGTCAAAGGTCAGTGTTCATCACCGAAAGGACCTGATAACATCTTCAATCAATCACCAACTGTGGTGCTGTACCTTAAAAGCTAGTACAGAAATTATTTTCCATTCACTCACTGGCTCTGTCCTCTGTCCAACTAAACTTTTTCATCCATGTGACTGTATGCAGTCTGAGTGAGGACTAAAATTGTTCTCCGAGACGCCAGGTCAAGAGTGTGAGTCAGTAAAGAACAGAATTCTATAAAAGAAGAAATCTTGTGGTCACAAATCCACTGTTATTTGCACTTGATGAACAAATTAAGACAGTTGGACTCTTTTATTGACATCCTGAATATCTAAGCATATTCAATAGAAAACTATAGCCGGGATGAATCTCTGGACCCAAGAAGCAGACAACTATGTACAGATTGTTTTTAAACTGGAGTTAAACATCACTACCTTCTGGCAGGGCTGCCCTCAGCAACATTAGGCAAAGTTTTCTCTCTCTTTTCTCTGTGGTACACTTCTAGCATAGAATGAGAAGCTGTCAAGTTGAACCACGAATCAATCCAGCCAGTTCTGTTTTCTCAGCTGGAAGTTTAAATAAAAAAAAATGTTTGGCCAGTGGATCTTTGGGTATAAAACTTCTTTATTTGCATTATAATTCTCTAGAAATTAACTATAATTTCAAACACATTTGATAGTTTAGTTCAAATAGAAATGTATGTTTATTTGTGCAGCATGTGCCAAAATTAATGTGGTGTTATTATATGAGACTGATAAAACCTACAAGCTAGACTTAACGCGTTAATGTCTAAATGTATTTTAACTATGAAGTTATTAATTATTCTCCTTGTAATCCCTGAGAAAATAATCAACCTTTTTTATTACAAAGGTTGATCATTTTACATATATTCTGTTTTTTTTGTTTGTTTTGCATGTTTTGCACGTATCAATAAATTGTACAATATATTGTCTATTTACAATCTGTGTGTAAGACTGCAAGTTATTATGTTTGACTATTTCCTAACAGTAATCAAGAGCTCTCGATATTTATTGTTCCAGTTTCTAATTAATTTCTAGTTAAAATAAAATAAACCCCTCACATCAATACATCTCCATGTATCTCAATGACCACATGCACTCCATTGCCCTATGCACCATCATCTTTTAGATCTCTTTGCCTGTATACACTTCAGTGCCTCCATGTAGCTTCTAATGAGTATAAAACTTCTTTATTTGCATTATAATTCTAATGTGTGTACCTCCGTGCCCGCTCTTATCCTCCTGTGCCTCTATTTACCTTGGTTTCTCCATGTACATCTGTATGCTGTGTGCCTCCGAGTACCTTTTTTGTACAGTATATTATATACTTCCATGCACTTCACAGTCAACATGGATATGAGCTGCCTAGTACCACACAACTGATGAACTGTCAAATGAGTAGATCTTCACTGTCTTACAACCGAATCACCTCTCTTGTCATATGGCTCTCCCACTTTATGTTGAGGGTGACAGGGACTGTCATGTTGTGTCACTAGTCACTAGGCCTAGCACCCTAGCTCTTCCCTTTAGCCTCCGAGAATGACAACTCAATGTTGTGGTTTATGCCCTCAGTCAGGCTTCATTTGAACCTCTGCAGATGACAGAAATTCGTTTTGCATGTTAAAACATTCTTACTGGCTATTGTCTCTAAAAAAAGTGTTGATGAATATTCATGCCCTTTAGTGGAGAATGCTTGCTAATGATCTTCTGATAGGGGGCTTAGAGTGTCATTACGCAACTTCCAAGCATTCCTCTCAAGGATCATGTCCCCTTTTCCTAAGAATCAGTTCTTAGATTTGATAAAGGTCCAACCTCATTTTTTTATTCCTTTTTTTTTACATGACCACTAGTCAGGCTGAGAGATTTTTGAGTGATTTTTAATATTTACCTTGATTTTTCAGGTAATTGATGAATGAATTGCTAGTAGTCTGTAGTAGTTTTTTGTTTTCATTAGCTTCATTTATAAAGAGTGCCTAAAATTGCCATGTTGCCTTAACATTTCTTCAACAAATATTAATTTAATTTCTATACTGCCAATCACTTTTCCTTCCTTTCGTGCCTTAGTCGGCAACACTAAAAATGAACTAGACTGTAACAGCCTAATGTGCTCTACTTTGTTTGATAAAACAATTAGAACAAACACAAAAGATGGACAGAATATGTCAATATATACAATACCTTCTTAGAGAAATACAAAATGAAGTGTTTTCACCTGTATTATACACTTTTAGAAATGTTCCATTGTTTTTTTTTTTTGAATGACCTCAAATACTGAGTTACACAAGTGCTTTTAATTAAATACTTTTATGACCAGAGGAGTGGCAAAGTTCAGTTACAGTATGTTTGCATTTCACACCTGGACTGAACTATTCAAAACGCATGGAACCATGGTTATGGGTTTTGGGAGGTGTTTGTCTTGCTGTCTGTAGGCTCAGAGGCAAGTACTGTAAACACTCAGCAAGACACCCATGATCAAATAAACGCCCTATGAGTGTTCCCAATGATTTCTTCTGCTTAATTAACTATACTGTAAATCATTAGTACTGCTATATTGAAGAATAAATGGTTAACAGCAATTGGCCACTCCTAGGGGGGTCAGCTTGCTAGTGCAGCTACACTGCTTATTAATAAACAACAGAATTAAGTTTTGCTGTTGATTTGCCTTGGCTACTGAATATCTCTATTGATTCTAACATGCTAGAATACAGGGGAGATGAACTTGTTGTTTACTTGTTGTCCTAAATAAGACTTTATATAATTTACTTCAAGTAAATTAATTTTTTTACAATCTTTGAGTATACAAATGCAAGTAGTTATATGAGACTAATTATCAACTTAGAAACTATAACCAATGTTATAACCAGTGCTTAATCATTTAATATAATCGTAATAATGCTTAAGCATTTTGATATTTTTGTATTTTGATAACACTCAAGTAGACAATCAGTCATTTTGTATTTAAGCAATTCTACTTACATATATTATCCCTTTTGTTGGTTTTATAAGCACATTGTTTGTATCAATAAATGTATATTGCACCTTTTTGAAACAGACTGCAATGTGCAGACAGTTTATTATTCTTTTTCCTGATTCATAATAGCCAATATAAAAGTTCAAACAATTTACTTTTACAATAATTAAATTGTGCCAGTAAATGTAGACAACACTAAACAGATCAGATGTTTTAAGCAGATCATGAACCAGATTACTTGTTAATAATCTGAGCATTTTTATAGGTGAGTTTGCAGACTAAAAACATTCTAAATTAGTGAACTTTGTGTCTGTTGTATAATAGTGTTATTTATTGTTTATAAATATGTGTTTGTCCTGTCAATTATGAGCCTGAATTATTACTCTTTTATCAAAGCTGTGCTGGAGAATAACAAAAAGACAAAGATGACACATTTTGTATCTTTTTTTTATATTTCCTGAGCACTGTTTTGTAACAATATAAAGAGCTGTTATCTTTCATAAAAAAAAACTCAGGTGATAATAAAGTCACTGTGCTTGATTTCAAGAAATACCCAAAACATGCTATTTAATTCATTTTCAGCTCTGGGTAGTTCTTTAAGAAAGCTTTTCCCAAAGCATTAAATACAGTATAAATAATATTGCGATGGCTTTGATAATTATTTTAACATATTTCCAATTTTAAAAGTCAGTGACTGTTAATGAGATGAGAGCATCAATTATAGTTAATTATAATTAATAAAAAGCCCAACAGAAGTATAGAGAAGACTATTTTAATCTTCATAATTTCATATGTTAGCTAGTTCGTGTACAGCATGTGTACTAGTTTAACCCTTATGAAATTACAAGATTTCCAAATCTATTACAGTCTCTCTGTCATTAAAATGTTTTGAAGGTACTTCTTTTAGGGGCGGAGCAGTGGCTAAGGATCTGCGCCTGTGGCTGGAAGGTTGCCAGTTCAAATCCCGCGGCCGGCAGAGGAATCCTACTCCATTGGGCCCCTCAGCGAGGCCCTTAACCCCAGCTGATTGAGGGGCGCTGTATAAATGGCTGACCCTGCACTCTGACCCCAAGCTTCTCTCTCCCTGTCTGTGTGCCTATGTGTCTAATGGAGAGCAAGTTGGGGTATGCGAAAAGACAAATTCCTAATGCAAGAAATTGTATATATTGTATAAATTGTCTTATCTTATCTTTATTATCATTACACATTTGGTAACATTAGAGCAGAGGTGTCAAACAATTCCTAGGAGGCATATGTCTTCTGTTTTTTATCATATAATATACCAAATTATCAGATAGTTTAACTAAGTATTTTCTCAGGCACAAACAAGGATGCTCCTTAAGGTCTTTTTAAAGTTGATAACTTAAAATATTCACTTCATTAAAAGTACAATTAGCAATAAAACACTTTGCAGCCACGTTAAAAATATTATAATTATTCATATAATTAATTGGACCCACTATGTTACTGAGAGCTTGGGTGGAACTAAATCCAGAAGACACTAGGCTATTCAGGAATCAAGTTTTACATCTCTGCATTAGAGCTATATTTATGGGATATATGTTCAGAATAGCACCCACATATTTGTTCTTAATTTCTTAAAACATAAAACCCCATTACTGTTTTTCATTAAGAGATACAGTTTGTTTACAAATATCTCAATAAAAATTAACATTAAAAGAAAAGAAAAGGGTATCATAATAGAAATTATGATATTTCTGGTACACTGATATGCAAATGTCAAACTAATTTCTAATTTTTTTCTGTTTGTTAGGAAAAATAAAGAATACACAGGGTTCTTCTGCTTCAACACTGATTTCACAGCAAAAGATAATATCTTTTCAATTTATCTGAGGGGAGCACTTTTTTAGAAACATTGAAAGAAAACTGCTTTTAAAAATGCTAAAGTTTTAAACTTTATAACTTTTAAACTTTATTAACTTTTTAACCCTGAATTAAACAGATACTGTATGGACCGCCATTGCAGTGTAGGTGCAGCACTAATAGTTAAGAGCTTTTCTATATCTAAGAGCTACAATTAATATTATCTAGTAATTGTGTTTAATTTCCTCTGACACTTATACAGATCACCATAACACCAGGACTGGAGTGCCTCAGGCTATCCATCGTTATGAAGTGTATGATATGAACTTATGATATAAGTTTGATATGAACATTTAAAAGCAACAGTATTACAATAAATAAGGCTATTCATCAGAAAACACAATTTACAACTGTAAAATAACATTGCTGCTATAATTATAAAAAGTACTATACTACTGCAGTACTATAGAGGCTGCAGAGCTGGTCTGAGAGAGGGGTCTACCTTAGTGAATTAACTTCTTGGTAAATCATTAAGAGTCATCAACAGTCCAGAAACACACAATAAAAGACAGGCAGAAAGCAGACAGGGGCAGAAAAGAGAATAAAGAGGCAGAGAAGGAGCATACAGGGAGAGAAGAGAAGATGCGTGTCAGCTGAGAGGACCTTGTTTGAATCAACCTTAAAGAACATTCAATCTAAGTATTTGAATCTTGATTAAGAGAGCTTGCTATTCGTAATTTAAGGAAACTATGATTTCCTCTATAAGGAATTACCAGGCTAAAGACATTGACGTTGACACTCTCCAGTGATGCATTTTTAGAATAGGGGGACAGAACGTCAATCACTTAAGAGCATCTGGATTTATAGGTAGGGTGATTTAGTTCTGTATTGTTTTCTGTTTTATTTAGGACATAAATAAAACGTGTGGACCTGTTTAGGTATTCTACAGGATTTCTGAGTTCTGGTTTAGCAGTCTGGGTTTTCTGGCTGGTCAGAATTGAAGCCTCTGAGAAGCCTTGTTTATAAACAGGGTAACCTGCATGTTTTATGCTGTGTTTTGTGTTGTTTAGTTTGTTTATTTTGTGTTAATGTTTGTCTCAGCTTTGCCTCCCATGTAATACTGTTTTGCCAGAGCTATGCCAGAGAACATGGTACTCATGTGCCTCTAACTATACCAGCCACTCAGTTATATTATTGGCACATTTTTGACAATTGCTGGTTATAATTATTTATTTTAAAATATCCTGCTCTGCATATTCTAATCCCTTCCTTTGTAACAATATACAAGTGATTCCTCCCAACCCACTCACCATACAGCATAATCAAACTTAGCTATCCAAAATCTTTACAATCCACAAAACATTTACTTACAGTACATGACTGTGAATTTCAGTAATTTGCAAAGACTTAAGTAGTCATGCAGATCTCAATGTTAAACAATGACATTAATTCAGACAATAACAAAGATTTGCTGTTTACGGTAATGCAGTAATCAGAGTGGAAAAAGACTGACATGCAAAAGTGATGTGTACTATTATACAGTTAAAGCCAAATCAATTAAGTTCATTTTAAAAAGGAATCAGACATGTGAACTTGCCAGTCCATCAACTGCAGTTTGATGTCAACATAACTGAAAGAGGTTTGTAATCTAACCCATTTTCTCTATGATTTGAGTCCAAAATGTTTGTTACTGCTTGTATGCAATGAAAGAAGAGAAAACATTACATTTATTGAACAAATAATTTCATATTTGTTTTAGTGTTTGTTAATTAGAAATACATTCACAGTAAGCACCTGGCAGATACCTGAGTATTCTATTTTTTCATTACTAGGAAGCAGCTGTTGGTTAAATATTACTCATTTGCTTTATGGTATTTATCAGATAGATTTTTGTGATTGCTCTTCCACATTACCTAACATACCAAAACTACAAACAAATCATACTACTTTTATTTTTGCAAAGAAGTGCCATCACTTCACAACGCATCATTGAGCAGCACAATTGGCCATTTTTTAAAGAGAGTAGAAATGGAAAAACTTGAAATCTGGACAAATCTCCTGTAATATCCAATATATTTTCTTTAGGTTGGGGATGAAGAACAGGTGAAAGTGCAGCTGACAGTGCTTAATCAGTCATTCCAGCCTCAATTGATAGTTACAAAACACTGACACATGACTTTAAAAATGCTTTGTTAGTTTTTTTCAATCTTATGTTATACACAGTCCTGACATGAATCCTCTTGAGAATCTGTGGAAATACTTGAAAAATGCTGTCCATAAGAAATCCTTTAACATCCTGAGAGAACTTGAACAAAACTGCCAAGAAGAAATGGCAAAAATTGTATAATTATATAACTGCAATAATGATACAGTTTGTGTGCAAAGTTGGTAGAAATTTACTCTAAAAGACAACTTCCATTAAATATTGAGTTCATAGGTTTGCCTAATTATGCATTCAACATATAGTTTTTTCTCTTTAGTGTCTGCTGACATTTATTGTAACATCTTACCCATAGAATTCTTTATTCAAGTTTTTAATAACATATTAAGATAAGAAATTGTATGCAACATATTATAATTTAACAAAATGCAACACCATGGGAAGGGTCTGAATACTTTTGCTAGGCACAGTATATAGTCAAGATAAACAGGAGTATATTAAGATAGTGATAAACACAATAAAATGTAACAAGGAATCATACAATTGCACTCCAGAAATAGGTACATGCTATTATACAGTATGTACGTGTACTTCAAATAAAACTCTTAAATTCAGGATTCATGCTGTATTTTCTTATGAAATGTTACTTTTGCTTGCTGGAACATCCTTATAGGACAACCTTCAAGACAAATTTCTGTAGATTAGTAGAACAAAAGATACACTTATTGTTGTGCACAATACTAAGCAGAATTTTTAGGTATCTTTGATGCACTTCAGCTATTCCTACATAATTAGATAAGACTTATGCTTTTTTTCTTATTCTTTATTCTCATTGCTACTTTACAGCTATTGTGGAACAATTTATTTAAATTAGGGGATACAAAAACGGTGTTTGAATTTAATTTGAATACTTAGTGGTTTTCAAGTATGTTTTCAAAATAAGAGCCATTTTGCTGTTCTCTTTGGCATCAGAACAAAAAGATCAACCACAGAAGAGCCAGTACATCAATTACTATTCACATATTCTGGGATCCAGGACACTGGACAACTTCTAGTACTAAAAATGTTTATGAAGCATTTTAATATGCTATGACTACATGTTCATTTCTATTTAAACATGCATGTCTGCTCATTCTACTGGCTTATTAAACTTATTGAAACTGAAGTGAATTAATCATGCAGATGATCACACTTTAATTTTTGGTCCTCTCAGAGAGTACATACTTTAAAACTAGTACTCTGCTGCTTAATGTAGTGCATACTATTGCACCCCCAATTTAAGCTTCAAATTTAGTGACTCAAAAATGCCTCTGAGCACCTGATATACGGTATATCTCAGTCAAACACCAATCCCACTGTGACAAAAGACCTATCCCCTGCTGTGAAAAGTAACAATACTCATGAGAGTCCTGGGGATTGTATTTAAAAGAATATATTACACCATAGTATGTCAGCAACCATATCACCCTGCAACTCACAACTAGCAACCCACTGAAGCTACGCAGGTGTGAGCCTGGTCAGTACCTGGATGAGAGACCTATTGGGAAAAACTAGTAGGGTAGCTGCTGAAAGTGGTGTTATTGGGGCCAGTATGGGGCGCTCTCCCTGTGGTCTGTGTGGGCTCTAATGCCCCAGTATATTGTTGGGGACACTATATTGTTAAAAAGGTGCCATCCTTTGGATGAGACATAAAACCAAGGTCCTGACTCCCTGTGGTCATTAAAAATCCCAGGGCATTTCTTGAAAAGAATAGGGGTGTTGCCCTGGTGCCCTGGCCAAATTTCCCATTGGCCTTTACCAATCATGGCCTCCTAGTAATCCCTTTCTTTCAATTGACTTCATCACTGCTCTTCTCGCTACTGATAGCTGGGGTGTGATGAGCGTACTGGAGCACTATGACTGCCATCGTATCATCCAGATGGGGCTGCACATTAGTGATGGTGGGGAGTCCCCATTGTATGATTGTCAGGGTGGCAATGCAGTGGATGACATGTGGCACCTAGCGCTCAGACATGAGTAAACAGGCTTCGCTAGTGGAATGAGACAAAATCCCATAAGAAAGTATTTACACACCATATTTCAAATGCATGTACATGTATTTCAAATTTACAGTTTCTATTATTCCAATAATGGTCACACATACTACTAGCCTGTGGCATTCATAGTAGACCCCTTGTTAATCAGCAAAGTTAATAGATAAATCAGCACAATGAACGGCATGTCTCAGGCATCTGCTAAAAGATTGTTTTCCCAATAATAACTTTGTGAATGTGTTGCATTTTTAAGTGATATGTTTCTTTTATTGTCCAGTCTACATAACTATAAGATTAAAACGGCTGAAATTCTTTTCTCAAACTAAACCCTGGTAGACTGTGTTGTGTAACAGCTGGCGCCCTCTTACTTAATCGTTGACTTTGAGGTGATGATACCTTTTTAACCTCTGAAAGGCATGTAAACCCTGTATTGCAATCAATAAAATTGTAGCAGTATACAGCTATCATATACCCTGGCAAATGTAGAACCCGTTTGCTCTGTGGCAGATAGTGTTGCCACCAGTTCAAGTCTTCCATGAATCACTCCAGAAATGTTCTCAGTGAAATATTGATTCTGCAGACTTTTTATGTCCTATGTGGGCAGTGTTTGTGCTTTGGTGGTTTTATCTCTGGAAAACACCCTATCGAGCCCTTATTGCTTATTGCTGGATGTTAAAACTGGGGCATTAGCATGTTTTGAATGATCAGTATAAACATTAAACTACTTTCCCCAGATAAAAGGTGGATGAACACCCTGCACCTGAGAAAAAAGGAAAAGATGAACTCAAGAAAAGCACTACAGTACAACAGACTGTGGAAATTGAATACCAAAACCTTCTGCTTTATTCCATTGCAATTCTTTTATTTTGTTGATTATATAACTAAATAAATTATGTTATATAAACAGTTAATGAGCTGGTTGTAAACAGTACTGAAATTATAAAGATCCATCAACGATATTTGACAATTTCGCTTCCCTTGGGTTCCACTTGACCAATTCAACCTGCTGCAGAAATATTAAAATGGTAGATATTTCAACCATCTGGGAAAGTCAGGCGTACACACAGGCTAAACTAGTGTGTTAACCAAGCAATGTCACATTAAATTAATGAATAGGGGTCTTATTCTAACATCATGAATATGTAATCAACTAATTAATTTGTGGACTACAGCATAGAACTGCTGTGTATGAAGTAATGTGTATACATTATGAAGTACAAAGATATACACTCTTTAATTTCTGAAGCTTATTGATGGACAGTGAACTGTGGATGGGAATACGCATTTTGTAATTTGCATATTAAAATATTTGCATATGTAATAGTTACATCTATTAAAATTCTGTTCCTGATAGTACAAGTGCTACTGGCTAACATAGACATTTACACAAGTCAATATAACTCCCACTCTGTTCAGAAAATTAAATGCTTTTACAGTTTTGGAACAATGTCAGTAAATTGAATCCAGCCAACACAGAGTTTAGCACAGATGCTTTGATTTGGACTTTTCTGCTATGTGGTACACTATCGTGACTTTGTGCTTTTGAAAAGCTTGATTTTATGGTATTTATCTATATTGAGAAGTATTTCCAAATTTATAATTGTTAAAGATTTGTATATAATTAATCATTATAATGTATATTGGTGCATCATTTTCAACAGAGAACTGCACTTCACTGTCACAGTAGTCCCTTGTGCACCAAATTCCCTACTCTCTTCACCACTACTGCTGGGTCCATTCCCTCCTCCTGTTCCTACCCCTGACAAAGAAATACATTAGACTGCTGAATCAATGGAAATAGCTTGGAGCATGTGAGTTTTAACCTATGCACCTCAAAGTTAATTTAAAGGTATAGGTCACACTTCACACACTTAAACTAAAAAATACTGGATCTTAAAATGCTGCCAGGGATTAAAAATAAATGGAGTGTTGTGTGCTTAAACCTGGCTGTATATTATGGGTTGTTTTCACTTAAATATTTACTTTAGCACAAAAGGGACAAACATCAAATGTATGAATGTATGTTATTCAAAAGCATTTGATAAATTGTATTTGATAAATTAATAAATGATAAAATGTATTTGGTGTCATTTTTACTGATCATTCATGAATGACTATGATGCAGTCAAATGCTTTTGCTTTAGCACTAAAATTACCTCATCAGTAAAAGAGTTGATTGGGCATTGCTAATGAGTAGGGTTTAGAGTTTTTCTTGAGTAATTTTCTAATCTGTACTTCAGTCCTCCAACACCAAGAAGTCAATATAGCCTATTCTAAAGATACATTATAATCATTAAACTATATATATATAGTATACAGTATATTATATGTGTGATATATTGATATATTAAACATCCTACTGTGGTAATGTCATTTAAGAAATACTTTACTGCAACATACACACAAGCATGTAGTTGCACAGCTACTGTATACATAGCTATTGAAACTTAATTATGTCTATTTTATTTAGAATTTTATTCAGTTTGCAGCAAAATTCAATGTGAAGGTAATGTTGTTTCCTAGGGGACTAGCTTGTTAGTGACTGAGCACCTGCCCACTGGAAAGTCATTTTATTCACTATCATACAAATGTTGCCCATGCTCAAAATTTACTATGTGGATACTCTGAATTTTCTGAGTCACCACCTCCCCCTGTAATTCCCGGTACATTACCACAGCAGTGGTGAGAATTAGCCCCTCTACAATGTTGAAAGCTTTCTTGCTTTACCGTTCACAAGATTCCATTAAGTACCTTGCCGTGAAGATGCTTTTGGAAACCATTGTGTGTGCAGCTTTTAAATTCTTTTGAGTTTGGTTTGTAAGCATCTCAGCAACTTGGGACAGTTTCAGCAATTCATTTGATAATACATCCTCACATTCCACTCACTGTGCCCTTTGTTCTGACTCAGCTGTCATTGTAAATCCACTTTTGATGTACTCTGAGTCATATTTTCTGACTACATATTTTTTCATATATTTAGAAACTTCTGAAGCCTCACCACAATCATTATTTTTGCCTGTTTAGGAAACAATCCATTTCACCAAATTAAAGAAACTGTGAAGCGGGTAGCATGCCTTCTCAGGTTTTAAATTTAATTCTCAAGAACCTTCACATATCACTAATTGATCCAAGTCGAGTGCACTGTTGAAAAAACAATCATGCACATTTTTTTAATGTCTTATAATATCACACTTTTAGAAAGAGGGGGAAATACTTTTTAAGTATAATTTATCTATTTTGTTGCCATAGAGTGGGGAAAAAATAGTATTAGTATTTGACAGCTGTCTTCTTAATAAGTCCTTTTTTAATTTAGTGGTTTCTTTTTCTCCACAGACCACTTGGTAGAACCTTGCGAGCCACTCAATGGGTCCCAATCCATTGTTTGTGAATAATTAGGTATTTATTTTTATCAATGTATACATTTTTTTGTAAGCATTTTCAAAACTAACTTTTTTCAATGTACATCCTTGTTAGAAAGCTACTTTCTGACAATCACAGGAAACTGTAGGCTACACATTTTTCTGGTAATACCGCATTCTTTGTGCTGATTATTTTATATCAATCATCTGTTTCCTTATAATAATAACAACCAATTTGTGTCGAATGATAATATTCACTTCATTTTTTCAACTTGCATTGTTTGTTAATGAAAACTCATTTAGAAGATATTAAAGACTTGGCAGATGTGCTGTAACATCTATCAAACAAATGAAACAGATCTGATATGTAAGTGTCTTTAGTACATACAGTATTAATGGGAAATGTAGTGTAACTGCATTTCAGAAATAGATTTGTACCTCATACAAATAAGGTATCATATCCATTGGGACACAAAAACCTGTCCATATATTCATGGCAGGAGTTGTCCGTGTCTGTGTTGTGTCTGTTTTATCTTGTAATTTAGAGTAAATTATCTTGTAATTACATTACATTACGTAAGTACATTATCTCTTAATCACATTATATCAATGATCATGTGAATGTGTGAACAACCTAAACAACCTAGAATCTACCAAGAGCTCATCTGTAACTTTGGGTTTAGTGCTCGCAACAATGTCCAATGCTGCAGAATGTGCATGGACTTACTGTACTTTTGAATGGGGTTTCATCATAATGAAATGTTACAATTTGTACCTGATGTGAACCCAATTATTATAACCAAGAGGACTCTCACACATATCTTTAAACAAGAAGGAGTGCTCTGTGCAATCGATTCCATTGTTTAAAACTGAAAGTCAACTAATGATAATAGTATTGTACGACAATTGTGCTATCATGTGATTATTACAAAGTACACGATAATGTACTGTACTATCTTATAATTATTAGATAATTTATTATCTTATAATAACGGGATAATATACAATCTCATAATAACAAGATAATTCTCTCATATTTACAAGATAACATATTACATATTTATATTTTTTTTTCCTTGATGGTAGCAATCATCATATGTAACATTGTATAAGAACAAATTTTCAAATGATATAGACAAAGTGGATTAACCATTTACATGTGCACAACAACATTTTGCCAATGTTATGTAAGAAAAAAAGCTTTCCAGACCCCCAGACTCCTTGCATATATAGTCTCTACACAATTATTAGCATATTCTTCTATGAAATATTTTTCTTTAAAATACTGTTATAATACTGTTTAAAAGTAAACAACATTATAGTAAATTGTCATATCTGAATTTTAAAAGCCAATTATACACACTCAAATGATAAATAGCAGCATACTTGTCTTGCCAATTCAACTGCAAAATTCTTACTTCATTAGCTGTTCTGCATGACTACTAATCAGATAACTGATTGTAATGGTAATGAATAATGATATAAATCTTAAAATTTGATTTGACCTCTATACTTGCATTTTTTGTCATACTTTTTTCATTATATGCAACAGTGTACATTAGTTACTGCTTTTAAGCATCACTTTTAGAGCCTTGTTGATATCTTTTATTGTCAGAATACATAAAGCATAAAAAAACATTTTTTTAATGATGCAAAAGGAGATGGACACCTGTGTGTCCTGACTAGTGAAGGTGTTCTGTCAAAGTGCAGGTTGAGCTCTGTGGCCCTCTATGGCAACTACTACAAACTACTAAAAGTTTGTTTTGTGTATTAAATATATTATATTTATATAATATATAGTATATTAAATAGAAAGACAATGTGCTCTGTTATAAAGGGATTACAACTATTCACATCCACTTTAAGTATCCTGTCATTCCCAATATTGCTGAATGAATATAACTGACAGCCCATTTAAACATTGTTCACCAAAGTCAATAAACACACTTTGACCTCAATATAACTATGTTTGGATCGTATTATTTATCTCTGTGTTGTTGGTTAGATTTCAATGTCAATATCTGTATTTATCACAAACATTACCAATTTTACTTTATAAATTAATTTTCCAAAATAAATTAATGTTTCTCCTTCATTGCTCCCAGCAATGCTTTATGTGGGCTACTGTACCTGGCATAATTAACTTTAGTAAAATGAACGACAATTCACTGGTTGACTGGGAAATACAGTAAATACAATTTGTTTTCTTGCTATCCATCAGGAAGTAAATAACAAACATTGTTTAGTGCTTAAAGTATTCCTATTTTTTACTGTATACCTTTCCTGGGAAATACAGCTACACCCTGTGGGGGTTCTTACATACAGACCGCTATGCTGTAGGAGTTCACCTGAGACCACCAAACCTATTTGTGTTTTGATTAAGTCTCAAGCTCCTGGCTGCATGGGCAAAAGATTAGAAAAGTAATCTTCTACACGACCTAGCTCTCGTTGTGCATTTTGAACAGTTTCTCAGATTTAGATCAACACAGCATTTCTGAGGAGATAATTTGTTCTTCATAAAAGGCTGATAAAAAGAAATCACTCCTTTGGGGTAAACTTAAACAGTATGTATTGTCTTTATTGCCATGTGTTAAGCTTTCTTGCAATATCTCTAAGAGAAGTGTAATGAATTCAACATTATTCTTTCAAAGATACTGAATGAAACATTATCAAATCACTTGCAAAGGTTAATTCCACACTGAAAACTAGAAAGAAGAAACACAATCTTTCGTGAAAAAGGCTCAACAGCTAAAAATTGTTTCTTCTTTCTAAGAACCAGCAGAAGCTTGCCATTTAGAATGGAAATGCAACAGAACAGCAGCAAGGAGTTTGTTTTGTGCAAACAGTCCCAGAGAATTGTACTAATTAATGAATGGTACCCTAGTAACTAAATCAGTGGATCTTATTTCCAAAGAATCTACCTACAGTACCTTTAAAAGTTCTCTGCATCAACCTTTTAAAAAATATTTCAAAACAAGCCCATTGATTGTGACACATTCAGTTATTTTTGACAGCAAATAAAGCACACTTGTACAAAGATTTCACAGCAATTGCTCTTTTTCTCAAACATTTCACACTATACCCTTTTAACCTAAAGTATCCTCATATTAAATTCACCAGCTGATTATTAATTTAGTTCATTTATGCAGAAAGGCAAGAAGAAAGAAAGAAATGTTTCCAATGTGAAACCTTCTGAACACATTATTGAATACACGGTATGGATTTTATATTTTTAGGTTCATTTGTCAAGTGTGCCTTAAACAAACTGTATTAAAGCTGACAGAATTTAATGAAGGTTAAATGTAATGTAATGAGCCAATGTAATGTTGGAATATTACTATGCATTTGTATGACTTCAGTGTTGTGACTGACTCACACAATAGTCTTCTAAGCCTTGAGTAAAACTGGCTCTTATTTTTACCCATCTACAAACACAAGTCTTCCAATTTTATTAAAATAATATTATAAAGGCCAAGAGACTATAAGGAATAGTCAAAGGATATTACAACAGTACAAGAGCTAAAGTATCCTAGAGAGATGATGAATTATAGCAAACAAAGTTCTTTAAATAATAATTGCAAAGAGGAGGTAAAGGTATAAGTGTTACAGGTATGAAGAACACTTAAGACACTTAATCTCCATGGTTCAATGGACTTCAATTGTACATCGGGAAACAAGAATTGTCATTCATAGGCCTTTAACAAAACTTTTTCACAACTATTTCTAGACAACGGTCACACCTACTGACTCGAACGTTGCTAATGTATCACCCATCTATAAAAAGAACACAAAGCTAAACAAGGAAATACAGACTGGATTAGATCTAAAATTGCAGAGACTATGCAATGGCTGCCTAGACAGCTCAAGTAAGTAAGGGAATGGACCATGCAGGTTCCAACAGACACGGATAACTAAAAGAACACCATGATAAAAAGTCCACAAATTAAGTCCAGAAACAGGCTGAATTCAAATAAAATAAAACAAAAGTAGCCAGGGAAAAGAAACAAGGAGTAACCAGAAGAAAGAGAAACATGAAAATAACAACAAGTAAAAGAACAAGGACTGAAACAGAACAGGAGCTGTACAGAACAGTACTTGAATTTAAAAAATTGTTAATGAACAGGAAATTCGAACAGGAAAGTGAATTCTGAAATTGAAATGATGTAATAAGTGCAGTATCTCAAAGATGCATATTAAGATCACTGCTGTTTTTCCTTTGAAATTTATTTGAAATATCTACTGTAAGTTGTGGTATAGCAAACAAACCTGTCAACATTGCAAAGAATACCAATAGAGGAAAAAGACTAGGCATATTGCATTGAATATAAACAGGTTAAGAGTACTGTATACAGGTAGAAAAAACAAATTATAAATATTGTTACAACTGGGGGGTTACAAAAATGGTGAAAAAACATGAGTTCTTTATCCTCTGGCACAGCTTTGTTGAAAAGAGTAATAATCCAGGCACACTTGGTTAAACAAATATTATTAACAGTGACAAGGCACAAATTACACTAAACACAACAAAACATACAACACACAAGTTACTCTATGTACAGTATTTACAAACAAGACATTTCAGAGGCCTAACATTCTAATCACCCAGAAAACCTCCCAGACATCTACTAAATAAGAAACTCTTAAATTATGCCTACAGAGGCCAAATAAGAGATATGTTAAGGCAGCATATGCCAGAGAAGATGAAGTTTAGGACCCTATGCGGAAGTGGAAGAGAGTTCAGAAAGCAAGAATTGAGGAAGCCGGGTGTACTTATCCAAGAAAGGCGAAGTCAGAGTAACCAGAATTACAAGAGAGAGATCAAGGAAGTTGCTTCTAAGGCGTGGACAAGAGGCTCGATAGGGAAACCCAATTCTGTGCACAGAGGTAAATGTGAACAGTTCTTAAGTAGTGTGCAGCTGTGAGGTGTGATAGTGATTGAGAGGGCTGATTGGATAATTAGATATGATGTCTGTACCTTCTGGAATTAGTAGAAGCTTGTGTCTGATTACGAGAGGCCGTCCAAATAAATGCAATACAACCTGCAGTTGAATCTCTCTTTCTGAAACCCGGATGCCACAAAATAAATGGGAGCTTATCTCCCTATTCTAAAACACACCCACAAGCAGGAAAGACATCTCTAACCATGGTATCTTTACACAGGCAATCCAAGTTCCCTAAAAACACAGAATAGCAAGATCTCTCTAGCAAGGTTCACTTAGCTCCAGTCAGTTTTGGTTTGGATGATCATAAAGTAGGGGCTCTCACCTGGCGCAAGCTTCAAGTTCCAACTCCTCTCTCCTCTTCTATTCTTCCTTTTTCTTTTTCTCCCCTCTTCTTGTTGTATCATTTCTTGTTCTCTCTCTGTGCTCTTTCCCTGTGCTCTTAGTATGATCTTATATTGTGTGTGTCTGTACTGCTCATTGACAATCATTAACCCACAACTTACCTAGGTATACTAGGTAAACTTTACAATGGTTTCTGATTAAGGGACCCCCACATCTCAACAAACATCCTCTCTGCTTTGATGCTAGAAATGTTTACTTTGCCAAGTGTCACAAACTTAATCTAAAATCTAATAGCCACTCCTCAGTCACCTAAACCTGTAACAATATAAAGTGGGAAACACCGAGATTGAAAAAATAACCCATTCTTCATTACTTCACTTAGGTAATTGCATACAGTTTCTGTCATCATGCTACAATACAGGTATTGCTATTTTGGAGTCAGTAAAAAAGAGTGACCAGATATATCCCTGAACTTCAATGTTCTACACTGACAGAATAAAAAAACTGTATTTTAATTTTATTTCAAACATTCCATATCCGTAAAAGGCACTTTACTACAACAACAATTCAAGGGACTTCTTCAGAATCAGTGAAAGACACATAGAAACTATACTGACATACATTTAAACCTGTGAACAGAAAGCTGCCCCGTCATGTTGTTGAAACTGATAACTAAATTTATTTCAAGAAATACCTAGATTTGAGAATTTTGTCAATTAGGAACTATAAACCAAATGATGGGCTGAATAGCCATTTTTTTCTACTTCTCTTCCTCCTTCTCTTAACTTTTGTATCAGTGTTTAAAATACTCTCTGGCTCCCATTCTCTGTTCACACCCTGGTTAAAACAAGCTTGTGATTAAATAAGCAAAATATTGCTTTTTAAATATATATGGTGTATTTGCCTTTTTAGTAAAAAATGGACTAAAGTACTTGATTTTCCCCAAAGAAAGTTGGTTTATACCGTATCCCTAATATAAAAGAAAATAAGATCAGTGCTATACTGTTTCACATGCTGTTGTTGAATGCTATGCATGTTCAGGAACAATTAAGCCCCCACTGTGCTCTACATAGACCTTAATTCATCAGGTTATAAAATCCATGAGATTATATAGTACCCATGGCCCACTGCAGGGGTTACTCTCAGACCACTCAATCCAATATGCAAAGAGTGCTAACATACCACATGCTGTTCAGTTACCTTAAACTGTGTTCTTAATACTACTTTATACCCCCTATTTGAAGTTATTGCAGTTTGATGGATTTGAAGTTTAGATGTCATAATTATTGATCAGGTCTGACAAACCTGTGACAAACAAAACCAGATCACTAAAATATCTGGTCACCATCAAGGTGAAGCAATACAGCATTTCAAGGACAAAAAGCAAGTGTACAATAATTGAGGATTTGCAGCCTAATCCTTATTTGAAAAAGGCTGCAATCTCATGGCCAAAAAATAAATTTAAAGCCCTTTTGATTAAAAACCATTAAAGCAATTCACCTCTTGTAATCCACATTAAAAATATACTAGTATTATATCACAAATTTCATGTTCACAAAACTATAAATAGGTACATTTTAAAATCAGAAGTAAGAAAATGACAATGGCAATAAATGAGCATACAGAAGTCTATTTTACCGTAGTCTTAACCCCAAAATGCAACACTAAACACTTTCTAGTAACATCGCTTTAGATACCATTTTGTAAAACCTTACCACAGATGTTTTCTTGTGGTTTTTATGAACTGATTATATTATAGCTGTGCTTTAAAATATCATGTCAAACATTTGAATGCACATTTTCAGTAACAAATGTCCCATCAGATACATTAAGAGTTTCATTAGAATTTCTAAAATATTAATTTATTCTGTTATGCTGCTAGCTATAATTTCAGAGATTCAGAGATTGGCAAACTACAATACTGAAATGTATTTGTGCAAATTCACCATCCAAAACAATAACTGATGCACAATTCTTTTTTTGTATCTTGCGAATGTTTACAATTCTTGTACATGTTGGAATATCATCATTGTCAATGTCTCAGTATCCAAATGATTGTTTTTCAGCATGGCCTGATCATCATGTTTTGTTTCTCTGGGAAGAAAATCTATCAATACAATCTTTTTATACAAAATCTGAAAGAGAAAACATTTAATTTATGTCATTTTAAACATTTCCTCTAGGAATGCATCCATTATTGCAATCCACACAGTATTAGATTGTGAATTTATCATAAATTAAACTGTTGTCTTGTCATTATTTTAAAGCATCTTTTCACAGTATAAAAAAATGTTTAAACCAGATGAAATGAGAAGAGAGCCTGTTAGCTAGACATTACAAAAACACACTAATAGGTTTGCATATGTGCTTGCTTGACTATGAAAAAGTAAAATATTATTTTAGACCAGTAGATGCTTACCTGTTGTCTCTTATGGGCCAGATTATCCAATACATTTAGCTCCTTTCCAAATTGTTGGTATGCTTTTTTCAGATCAATCTTGTTGGATGAAGTTCTGAGAATTTCAAATGTTTTCTGAATCTGCAATTGAAAAAAGAACAATTGGCCACACAGAAGCAAACTGGATTTCTTCTAAAAAATCAACCTTAATTTGCCTGCAAAGATAAATTTTCTTTCATGAAGACACTCAACGATACATTAATGAATGTTTCCTTAAATTATTCACAAACTGTGAAGAAGTGCTTAGTCATTGAACCCTCTTTGGGCTTTAAATTAAAAATAATTTAATTTAAAAACATCATATACAGTAATACATAGAGAAAAAAATGCAATGTTTTATTTTTGCATTTGACAAAAGAAACTAAAAATCTTCTGAAAGTTACAGCCGTCTTTGTTGTAAAGACGAGACATGATTGCTCGATATGACCTGCCCTTTTATTTAATCTTTTCACATTATTTAATCTAGATTGTACTCTTGTTTGTTTCCATTGTTCTTTAACATGTAACTTGACAGATTAATATAAATGAGAAAAAATTACAAAAGGAAGTCTATCAGTATTATATTATAATGTTTTAACAACTACTGTAGGTCCTCTATAAAGTCTCTTATCTCACTGAAGAAAAAAAAATCTTGTCTCACTGTGCTTCTACAAGCTCAGTTATATTTAGATATTTGCTAACTGTGAAGTTTGTCTTTAAGCAGAGCAGCTGTGTAAATTTGTAGGACAAATGTAAAATCATTTCAGGTAAAAATTAAGCATTTACTGTACTACTTCTCTTAAATTCTATTTTTACAAATTTCATTACGATACTAAAAGTAACATATTCCATTAAATCTTTGCATTAACACTTTCTACTCTTAACAGGAAACCCATGACAACAGCAACCTAACTCACCAGTGCTATTCTATCTAGGTCACTGTTTTTTTTTAAATGAACTGAGAAGTGGCTTAGTTCAATTTCAGTCAGGTATTCCTCAAATTTCAGATTTGTTAACTGTCAGAACATCTTCCAGACAGCTATTTATTTTAATTACTAATTACATTAGAAGCTAAATATAGATAAATGTTTAAAACAGAATAAATAGCTGCACTATACAGTATATAAATGAATACTGCACATCATTGTTATTTTGCATGTTAAAATATGTTCCAGCAGGTAGAAGAATATAATGTAAAACTGCAAAATCATAGTGCTCACAAATTAGAATATTATTGTTTAGAGTATTGTTAGAGTATTTATTAATAAGTTATAACTGCATAATTCCTCTTAAACATTGTGTGACAATACATGCCCTCAGACTGTTATAATGTTGCAGCACGCATGCTAGCCATGTCAAACGATCTTTGGGATTTTTAGTTGCTTGGCTCTCCATAGTTACTGTACTTGAAGTCCCTCCAGAATCCTAGCTCTCTCATTGGTTCCATTCTGGAGGAGACTTTATAGCTCCTTCCTTTTCCAGGTTTCTCCTTTCTGTTCTCTCTTCTCTAATGACAAAACTAGCAAAAGACTTTTACACATGGTTCATTCCACAAAAAAAAAGAAATCTGGCATTCTCTAATACACTTGCACTAAATTCCAATGCCTACAGATGCAGCCATTCAAAATGTGTGTCAAAAGTCATGTACACTGTAATCTTAGCGCGCTGTTCGGCTTGCCATAGAAGATTGGTAGATGGCACTTGTGGTACATTAGATGTTAGTTAAACGGTAGCTTCATTTAACCTGTTGTACTTGTCACAAACCACATTCATACGTACACCTCTTGCCGCCAACATCCGCGCACTAATTAATCAATTGTCACTCCTCACTCTCTTCCCTATTTATACCCTCTCACTCGACTCAGTCCCCACTCACTATTGAGAATAACCTTTGGCTTTCTCTTGTGCACTTTTTCTATTATCGACCTGATTTCTGGTTACCGACCTTGTTTTTTTCTCTGGCTTCGACTTCATCTTGCGTTTTGGATCTGGATTTGGAAACTCTTGATACCCAGAAGATATTTTGGTAGCTGAACACCCCCCTCCCAAAGTACAATAATATTTCAGAACATCATTAACAATATCAATTTATTAATATAAATATATATATTTACAGTACTGTATATACCTGCTAGTGTTAGCTGAAAATAAAAAATGGGTACACGACAGTATTCCAGCTGCATTGAATTCTTTAACTTGGTTAATCAAAATATTTTTCATATCATATCTATTTTTTGTGTTTTTCATGTAATCATGTGATTTAATGTAAGGCTTCATGCAGTGTTTTTTATTCAAATTGGTTTACTTTGAAAGACTTCTGTGTTCATTTGGTTTCACTTTCTCTGCAAGCAATTATAACATCAATAATTTTATTAATTGGTGTTTACAGTATATATAATATTTGTATGGTGCATTTTTGCAGTGTAATGGATTTAATTAAGCACTTCTAATCAGAATGACACTTTAGCGGTTATAAGCCATACGAGAGGCCTGGATTCGAGTCCTGGTCAATACACAAACTCTCCCCAAATTGTCCATTGCTGATAATAAAGATATTAAATAATAAAAATAATAACATTATAATAAATAATATGCATACTATATTAACATTTTTCTTAATTGTATATGCCACAGTAAGTTAAATATTAAATTAATATTAATTATAAAAGTAGCAATAACATTGATGAACCTGCGTAGTTTAGAGCTACTGTAGCAAAAGTAACACCCGGGGGCAGTGTCACAAAGTTCACCAAATACATAAAAATATACTTTATTGTATTGTCTGTTGTGAGTGCAATGTATTTTAGGTTTATATACCCATTAATATTTCTAAATCATTGGAATTATAAATCACTACAGCCTCTTCTGTATTCAGGGTTGGCTTATAGTGCCCTTACTGAGAATCATCTAATGAAGCCAGTGCCTCATTGGTATCACTAGCAAAAGTCTCTCGAGATGCATCATTGTGCTCCTGGAGATTGGGTATTTATATTTTGTCTGAATGCTAATTATACAGTCTAAATTATAAATGGAAAGCAAAAAAATGAAAAGACAGCTTGTTCTTTCTTTTCTTCAGATCATTTATACACAATGGGAAGCTATCTTGGCTTCATTGGGCTCAAATGCAAAACTCATTTTATACAGTAAACGTTCTCTCTATGCCTTACTCATCTGCCCTCTATCTCTGGCTTGCTTAGTCTCTACAGTATGTCTCAAAAAAGTTAAATTAAGCATAGTTTATGGTATGAAAAAAATTGTAAATATTTTGTGATTTTTGAAAGCTGGAACTGAGATTTGAATGTCTGCTCCTGGAACCATGAAGACATGTAAACACTTCCTCCACCCCATCTCCACCTTTGTAGCTAACCCTTGGTAACTTCGCAATCCACAGGGAATCCTAGCATTCTTGTCAACATAAGGAGAGATACAGGAAGAGGGGGATTAAAGTGAGATGTAAACACGTTTTTGGCTTGGTTTCATAACATCGTTAATCTTAAATGTTTGTTGTTTTTAAATGCCACTTTGAGGTGTATTGGGAAATGAATCTAATTGTCAATAAAATGACTGCTAGGCCACATAGAGAGAAACAAACCAAAAGCGCTTTGCTCCCTCCCACCTACCTGGTACTCTGTATGAATGTGTATGTGCTGTGCCCCAAATAAGGGTATTCGTCTGACTTTTTAATCTCAGTTCAATCCACAGAATGCATTGTGGATATCTGATGAATTTTAATTAAAAATATCTTCTTCTCAGTGTAATATCTGATACAGTACATTCCAGTTACCAGTACATTCATGGTGATGCACTGGGCATCCATTAAGTCTCTGAAGTTCTTGTGCTCTAATTTTTGCTTTAAAAAATGTTTGGTTGGATAATAAACAGTATATAGTCTAACAATGTAACTTAAAATATGTAAGACAAATTATGCCATTAATAAATAAAAATGTATATCTGATTTATTTAAAACCATGAACATTTATGAATCTTATCATTTCTCTGTCTTCCTCCTCAAAATGTTACTACAGTTGTCATGTAATTCAACCCAGAAACTGATTATTCTAATGACCCATTGTCTTAATGTCTTTAGAAATGTTCCCTGCTTTCTAGATTCTGATCCTGATTTGCTTTGTTCTTTTAGACTGCCTTCATCTAAATGCCATTAATAGTACCACCAATTTTCAAAAGATCATTAAAATTATATTGCAAAAATGTTTTCAAGTGGAGCATAGTGCACAGTACCTCAACAGCAAATTGCAATATCAACATCAAGTTTAAATAAACATGTTTTATTTAGTAAATAATGACTACAGTATATACAGTATATACTGTATAGGAACAAGTAAAAGCTAATTCCATGCTGAAAAGAGAAGAAAAGAAACATGTTTCAGCTTTTCAGCATGGAATTAACCTATACTTGTTCCTTTGCAGCCTATGCATATTGCAGCAGTTACTGTACCTACAGTACTTGAATTTCTATATACTGTATATACAGTAATATATATTTTTGTGTGTCCGTTTTTCAGGATCTTTGTTAAATATTGGAGTTCTGATAAAGTTCCTACACTTTCACTGTATGTTGTATATAGTGTCTTTAATAAAAACAGACATAAACGTAAAGCCCTCAGTTGCGATTTCTGTTGAATGGCACCTTTAAATTCTCTTACTCTCTCTGAACATCCTGGATATTAGCCAAAGAAGATAAATAGGTAGTAGTAGGTATGCAGTAGGTACTGTAGGTAGTTGCAGTCCATTAGATGTTAGTGAAAACATTAGCTTCATTTAATATGTTGTTCTAATTCCTTAAATCACCATAATATGAAATACAGTATAAATATGGAATCATGTAAATAAAGGGAAAAATAAGTTTATGAACGTCATTAACAATATTTATTTATGAATTTATGTAAAATATATTTATTTAGCTGATAGTGTTAGCCGAAAATAAAAAATAAGGTACAGTAATAAGAACAGTATTCAACTAGCTGCATAAACATCAGAAACCTTTTTTAACAAGGTCACTTTTGGCTATTTTGGAAAAGTGCTCGTGCTCATGCTCATTTTAACTACATTTTGCTATTGTTTTTGTTGTAATTGAAAATGAAACACTGCAGTTTTATTGAAACGCTTGTAGAAAACAGAAAAAGTAACCCTTTATGTTTTAATTTAGATTTTAACAAGTAAAGACTATAATTAATATGTATACTATAGTGATTTTTATATATCACAGTTTGCAAATATTAAAATAATATTAATAATAAATGAATAACATCAACAAACATGTATGAGTTAAATACTGTCAATGGCAGGAGTAAACACCAGTTCTACTGATCAGACCACCAGTCTCCAGGATGAGAGTAAGGGAATTTAAAGATGACCATAAATCTACTTTATATCATACAGAGTCACAGAGGAGCCAGTGTCTATCGCAGCAAACAATAGGAGCAAATCAGTTCTCCAAGAAACCTGTTACCCAACCAGTATGTCTTTGGACTATGGGAGGAAACTGGTATACCTGAAGGAAACACATATGAACATGGGGAGACCCAATGTCACAGAGCTAAGCATATTTGCAAGATAATGCAAGGGTATAAACTACAGCAGCATCCTGGTTCCTCAATGAAGAAATAAAAAAATAAAACTTTTGTTCTCCTAATTAGGACTTTTTATCTCCAACATAAGACTTTTTAAACTCTTAAATAGAACTCAACGTAGGACTTTTTTGTGTATTGTCCAATTTGGGACCTCAGAATGCAGTGCATGACATGATAAAAGAAGCTACATTTGTTTATTTTAAAATTGATCTTAGTTACCAGGACATTTTCAATGCTTTGATTGCAATTAACAACACAGTGCTCAATAAGAGAATGCTAAAATGAACCTTCAAATGTTTTAATTTATATTGCCATAAAAAATATTCAGACATTGTAGATGTGGTGTTCTATGAATCTTTACAGTCTCAGTAATCTAAACAAAACACCCCCTAGGCAAACCCTCACTGAACTTACTGTACATGCAGGTACAAAATTGGGTTAATAACTTCTGTTTTAAAAGACAGAGACTCCAACACTTTATATTATGCAAACTTGTATCAGCTAAAATCAACTTACACTATGCGAACATAAGTCATTCTTTACAGTAAATGTCATTCAAATCACTACTGGCCTCTTTTTTGTTTTTTTATATTTGCTATGATTTTAAAGCCACTATGTATAATATATTCTTAACAATTAAAATCTAAAATAAAATAATCTGTTTTCTAATTCCTGTTTATACATAATTACTAAAAATTCTATGTAATTACTATGTAATTAAGAAAGTGAAAAATTCTGTAAGTGTTACTATACTGTATAGTAAAGTATAGTATGATTAGATCAAGAAAACTGTTATGGATTCATAAACATTTATTAATAAACATAAACATTAAATTTTTATTTTCATAATTCTGAATTCTGAACTTCTCAAAATCTTCACTTAAATTTTAACTCCAAATCTTTACTTTGTTGTTCTAAAGGTATTTGTAAACTCTCTCACAGTCTTCCTATATTTCTTTTTTGTTATGTTGTTTAGAGCATTATGTGAAGCTATCGCAAGCATGTCAGTAATGCAAATTGGGGCATTAAGAAAACCTTAGAGGTCAGTTGTGGTGAGCTAGGGAAGAAACATTAGGAGTCCAAGAAGACTAGCTTAGTATATCTGTATATTCTAAGGCCACAACTCTCTTTCAACCTCTGGAGCACAAGCAAGACCTGTGACTTTTACCTTTCCCCAGATCCAAAGTACCAGCAATTCAACCTGTTCTTTCAGGACTTAAACATAATGGATATTTCTCAGAATGGAAAAGATCAGAATTAAATTTGGGGGCAGATAAATGTGTTTTTTTAGAGAGGGAGGATTTATTTTCTTTTAGTACAGTACCCACAAGGCCAGTTTGTGTCAAATGCATTGTCTGATTTAGAGAATTTGACATTAGTTGTAGAGAGCATACTGTTCTCTGGAGGATCTTTTAAAGTGCAGAAACCAGCATTACCTCGTTAAACTGCTGTGTGATAGTTTGCAGTAAGGTTGGTCCATTTCTGAGAGAATGATGGAGGGCAGTTTTAGACTGTAAAAGGCCTGGACTCAGGTACTCACAATCTTTGTAAATCATTTGTAAATAGTAGTTTATAAGTTTGTGTCAGTTTGTAATTAAGTGTTGTAAACATACTGTATATCCATGTTCTTTATATGTTTCTGACTTCTCAAGAGTCCTCCATCTTACTGCATCAGGAAACAAGAAAACATTGTATCTACTTGGTTGGTTTTCATTTATTACTATAGGGTACATGTTAGCTGTTTATTTAAATAAGTGACATTATATTTATTTCTACCTTTATACATCACCCTCACCCAGTTTATTTTATTACATCCCATGTCAATGTTTACATTACTTTATAGTCCTTCAAATGTTCTACAAACATACAGTACATACTGTACCATATACTATTATTGCATAAACACTTTAAATAGGGTCTATTTAGTTTACAATGTATGTGCATGATCATAATAAATTAAAAATATGATGAAAATGAGAAAATCAAGGATAATTTAAAGACATTTAGTGTCTCTTCTGCATGGTCAACCAATTTAGCCAAAAGGCACTGTTTCTACAAAAACAGTGGCCTTTAGAGTATTAACATAACGAAAAAACTGTGGTTCATAATTGAGGTCCTTTTTTTATAGCAATAGATTTTGTACATTAATGTATTTGCAATCCCTCTTGAATTCTTTAGCTCATGTCCTTGACTTACAATGATAAGATTACAATTAATGGATACAGAAAATGATATCCTTTAACAAAATTCAAGTGTTGAATACTGTTTCTGTTGAATAGGATTTGTGCACTATATTCAAACATCACATTCAGATGTTCTTAAACCTATTTCACTTAAGGGCTTTTTAAGAAAATAATCAAGGCAGGTACTGTACGCAATCTTCTTCTGCATTTGCTTCCATCATTTCAACTGTATTAACATCTCTGTCTTAATAATTCATTACATTAAGAAAACCAGCAGCATAACTTTCTAGTATTTTATGACCCAAAGATAATTCACAAAATGTTTTAGAGCATTTTTTAACATTAACCTCAAGCTATTTTTTTGTTCTTTCCCTCCCTCACCTGCATACAGTATGGGCTACAAAACTTGATAATATGATTATACTTACTTATATACAGTATACATTATAATTATAATACAGCCATTGGAAAACAGTATCTCATTATTGATAACTGCACAAACAAAAAAAAGGCCAAAAAACATTTTTTACTTACAGTACTCAGATGTTCTAACAGATAGATGACATCTATGATGTCAGCAAGGATGAGGAGTCTTGTAACCGCAGCTAGTAGAGTACGAGCAGCTTGAACCACAGCCTCTCGTTTGGACAGACAACATGGATCATCTGTGAACTCTTTAGCTGTCCAAGTCAAGGAGTGACCTACAGGGAGAACAAGTTCAAAACTGAAAAAAGCCCCCTTAAGTAGAAGAGACAGCGTTTGAAGGGACTGGAAGTGATTTTCTTAAAACAAGAAAGTACGGACTTGGGAGTAAAATCAAATAAAAAAGTATTTCTTAGTCTTCCAATCTGAAGGATTTTACAGTTAAGTCTCAACAGATGCTGTGCTCTTTTCTCTGTCCACTGAGACTTGTTGTCCTGAATTTTACTCTCCATAATGTCTCTTCATTGAACTGTATAATCTCTTATGCATCAGCTAAATAGAATGAGTCATTCTAGCCACTAAACAACTTAAAGCAACTCAGACTTAAAATTTAAACCTGTCCAGACTCAGTTCTACTTTTAATTTGTAACTACTTGTAACATCACCAGACTCTGTGTACCATCAGTTGTGTACTGTACCTTTGACATAATATGGAGACTGAAAGAAAAAAAATACGGCACATGATTTTAGTGTTGTCCATATTAACTATATTATTTTCAATCTTAGTGTCTAAGAATGTCATCATTTACCTGACTGTGTCGTTGTTTGCAAACACATGTGCTAATATTTGTCCACAAGGCCGAACACATTCAATTTTAATCTTTTGCTAAGCACAAATCAATTACATAGAGCACATGGATCTTATTTCCTTAGCGTCAGGTGAACACTGACACCTAATATGTGGCAGATAATACAACTTAATACTCAAAGAGTCACCATATGATTGTTGACACAGTTTGCAAAGGTATATGAAATTATTACTCTTATACTGAACCTCTAATATATTTTTATAGTATGGACCTAATTCCTCAGCAACAATAACATAGACATAAGGGGCAAAGGTGACAATAACTGGGTGTGTAAAATGTATCCCCCTTGGTGCATAAACATATTGTAATTCAAGAAGTAAATTCAAGAAGTATCAAGCATCATATTAATTGTAGATACACTTGCTTTGTGAGAGAGGTTTTGAAAATGGCAAAGGTCGATATTGGCAGTCTCATACCATACCTGTTGTAGTTAATTTTGATTAATAACCATCCCACCCACCACTGCCATCTACCATGTGTTACAGATTCGGCCAGTGAAACCGAAACCAAGTAGTGAACCCACTTGCGGGAGCCGATAGAGACAAGTCGTGATCCAAATACCGTAGCCGAAGGAGAGAGCCGAGAGTCCAGGGGAAGCCAGTGATCCAAACAGGGAGAGAGTAGCCAAAGCCAGACTGTAATCCAAAACCGTAGACGAAGAAGAGAGCCGAGAGTCCAGGGGAAGCCAGAGAACCAAACTAGGAGAAAGCAACCGAAGCCGAGCCGTAATCCAAAAGACGTAGTAAAAGGGGATAAACCAAAGTCGGAACCAGAACAGTACGAGGAGGTAGAAGGCGTAGCGCAACTAAGTAGCTCGAAAGGGAAACCAATACTGAGCGAGGGGGTAGGGAAAGACTAATGCTTAAATACCAGATGAGACGGAGGTGTGGTGGTGAAAGCATACACTGATAGGTGGACTAATGAACTAAGGCTACGCCTTCTTCTGCCTCTTTCGTTGCCGAGAGGCAGGGATCGTAACATTACCCCCCTCTCTACGGGCGGCTCCCGGCGCCCTAGCTGGACGATTAGGGAAACTCTGATGGAAATCCCGGATCAGGTTTGAGTCCAGTATATCTCTTTCCGATACCCACGACCGCTCCTCTGGACTGTAGCCTTCCCAATCCACTAGGTATTGCAGGGATCCACGAGACCATCGGGAATCTAAGATCTTATTTACGGTGTAGGCAGGGAGTCCATCAATTACTCGAGGTGGTGGGGGTTTTTGTTGCGGTTTAGACAGAGTGGATCTGCGAAAGGGCTTAAGGAGGGAAACATGGAATGTAGGGTGAATCCTGAGGGTAGGAGGCAAGGCCAGCCGATAAGTTACAGGGGTAACCTGGGTGAGGACACGAAAAGGACCGATGAACCTGGGAGCAAGCTTGCCAGAAGGTTGCTTTAGAGGAAGGTTGTGGGTAGACAACCAGACAAATTGTCCACGTCGAAATCTGGGTATGGTTCGACGGTGCCGATCCACCACGGTCCTCTGCCGAGCTGCAGTGTGAAGAAGGGCGGCTTTAGCCTTCTTCCAGAAGTCCTGCAGGTTCGTGATATACTCCTGAACAGAAGGAACTTCTGTGTCCGGCGGGGAGTCCGGTAAAAGAGGAGGCTGATAACCTAAGGCACACTTGAATGGTGAAATGCCAGTCGAAGAAGTATAAAAAGAATTATGAGCATATTCTGCCCATGGAAGCAATGATACCCAGTTATCTTGGGTAGATGAGATATATGCCCGTAAGTAGGTTAGCAGTTCTTGATTCATACGCTCAGTTTGACCATTGGCCTGAGGATGGTAAGCTGAAGTAAGCGAAACTGAGGTTCCCAGTGACTTACAGAAGGCCTTCCAAAATTGTGAAATAAACTGGGGGCCCCTATCAGAAACAATGTCTTTAGGGATGCCATGAAGACGGAAGATATGCAGTACGAACAGGTCTGCTAGTTCCCTAGCTGAAGGCAAGGAAGGTAGGGGAATAAAATGGGCGGATTTAGAGAAACGATCTACTACTACCATGACTGTCGTGTATCCTTGGCTTGGTGGAAGGTCAGTAATGAAATCAACTGAGAGGTGGGTCCAAGGACGGTCGGGGATAGGTAAGGGTTGAAGAGGGCCTGCCGCCCTCATCCGAGAAGACTTAATTCGGGAACATATAGAGCAGGCTTGGACATACTCCTTGACATCTTTAACCATGGTTGGCCACCAGAAATCTCTAGAGATGAAATCCAAGGTACGTCGGAATCCAGGGTGTCCGGCGAAGCGGGAGTCATGTCCCCATTGTAAGACAGAAGATCTGACTGGGGTTGAGACAAATAACTTGTCCTGAGGGCACTGAGGAGGTACAGTTTGTCCAGCCAAGGCGCGTCTAACTACGACTTCTATGTCCAATCTGACAGCTGCCAGGAATTTACCAGAAGGGATGATGGGTTCAGGAAGCAGTTCAGCCTCAGGGGGGTCGTGGATCCGTGAGAGAGCATCAGCTTTGATGTTTTTAGAGCCTGGAGTGTAGGTGATAAGGAAATTAAATCTGGTGAAAAAGAGGGACCATCTGACCTGGTGAGGACATAGACGTTTGGCCGATTGTAAATACTCCAGGTTTTTGTGATCTGTGTATATCAAGAATGGATGATGAGCTCCCTCCAGCCAGTGCCTCCATTCTTCCAATGCTAACTTAATAGCCAGAAACTCATGGTTACCAACATCATAGTTCATCTGTGCAGGGGATAACTTCTTAGAAAAGAAGGCGCAGGGGTGAAGAATCTGTTTTTCTCCATGACGTTGAGAGAGAACAGCGCCCACACCATGGCCAGAAGCGTCCACCTCAACAACAAAAGGCAAAGAAGGATCAGGGTGTTTCAGGATGGGGGCAGTAGTGAAAAGGTGTTTCAGGTGCTGAAATGCCTCTTCTGCTTGAGGATTCCATTTCCCTTGTCTGGGTCCTTTGCGAGTTAAAAAGGTTATGGGAGCAACCACCGAGCTGAAGTTTCGAATAAACCTTCTATAGAAGTTGGCAAAGCCAAGAAACCGTTGTATGCGTTTAAGGTTCTTGGGTGTGGGCCAATCAGAAATTGCGGAGACTTTACTTGAGTCCATTTCTACCCCTTCTGGAGAGATGATGTAACCTAAAAAGTGAATCCTAGAAGCATTAAAAGTGCACTTCTCCAGTTTGACATAAAGTTTATTCTTTATGAGTCGGGAGAGTACTTCTCTGACATGGAGAACATGATCCTGGAAGGTATTAGAGAAAATTAGAATGTCATCAAGGTACCGGTTTTTAATAGTGATCTCATTAAGGCCACGATAATCAATACAGGGACGGAGTCCACCATCCTTCTTTTCCACAAAAAAAAAACTGGCACAAGCAGGTGAAGTAGATGGGCGTATAATTCCAGCCTTTAGAGAATCTTGTATATATACTTTCAGGGCCTCGGATTCCATATTGGAGAGCGGAAATATACGACCTTTAGGAGGAATAGTTCCTGGCAAAAGGTCGATGGCACAGTCATAAGGTCGGTGGGGTGGGAGAGCCAAGGCCTCTTGCTCATTAAAGGCTTCCTGTAGATCAGAATATTGGGGGGGTATCGTAGGAACGCCAGAAGGGGGCTTTTCCGTGAGTGCAACTCTTACAGGCAGACGACAGCAACTACCAATACATTGGGGTCCCCAAGTTAAAATTTCTCTACGGGACCATGAAATGTTAGGGTCATGCTGTTGGAGCCAGGGAAAGCCTAGGTCAAGGGGATGTGATGGGGTCTCGAGGAGATAAAACCAGATATCTTCCACATGAGTGGCGCCAATTTGCAATCTTATTAATTCAGTTTGCCATCTTATAAGTCCTGGAGACACTGGGGAACCATCAATAGATTGTACACGAAGAGGAGGAGTCACCTGGGTCAAGGGCAGTTTCCAAGCTTGAGCTAAGGAGGCGTCGATGAAGTTCCCCGCTGCCCCCGAGTCAATAAAAGCAAGAAGTGGCGTCTGTTTATTACCCCAAAACAATGTAGACATAATAGAAAATCCTGAGGAAAACTTAGAGGATTGAGTTAACTCACTCACCACAGGATCTTGAGCAGTTGGGAGGCGCCTCAAAGACGAACATAAAGCAGGGCAGTCAGCTTTAAAGTGTCCTAATTTTCCACAGTACATACAGCGGCCCTCTCGTCTGCGTCTCTCTCTTTCTTCTGGAGTTAACCAGGCGTGGGCAATTTCCATAGGTTGTTCCGAGTCTAGAGTGTTGGTAGGTGGTGGCCGAGAAACCTCTTGTATCTGTGTCTGAGATCTTTCTCTATTCCTCTGACGAATTCTAAACTCTAACTCCAACACCTGGGAAATTACTTCCTCCAAAGTTCTGCCCGACTGTGGCATAGTTACCAGGTGATCCTTTATTTCTTCACATAATCCTTGCAGAAAAAGAAAAATTAGGACCTCATCATCCCAGTGAGTCTCTGCTGCTGCTACTTGAAAGTCTATGGCATAATCCTGTGCAGACCTGCGGCCCTGGCGGATAGATGAGAGGTGGTAGGCGGAGTCTAGTCCAGCTGAGGAACGACAAAAAACCCCCTTAAATTTATCTAAAAAGAGATCATAGTCCTGTACCTCAGGAGCCCCACGATCTAGTAAGGCAGTAGCCCATTCCAGAGCACGGCCAGTTAACAGAGAAACTACGAAGGCAATCTTGTCTTGAGGAGAAAAAAAAGTTACCAGATGGAGCCTGAAAAGCAGCGCACACTGTGCCAAGAAGCCCCGACATTTCGTAGGGTTGCCGTCAAACCTGTCAGGGGGTGTAAGTGGAAGAGGTCGAGGAGCAGGTGTAGAAGCTGGCGGGGGCGGAGCCGAAGCGGCAGCTCCAGCGTTACTTTCACTATTACTGGTAGGCGGCATTGCCGACAGATGCGCTGAAATCTGTTGGACGGAAGCCTGTAACTGGAGTAAAGCTTGCCAGTGCTGATCCAAAACCGAGCGAAATTCCTCTTGCTCCGCTGGGTCCATGTTAAATGGCTCAGTATTCTGTTACGGATTCGGCCAGTGAAACCGAAACCAAGTAGTGAACCCACTTGCGGGAGCTGATAGAGACAAGTCGTGATCCAAATACCGTAGCCGAAGGAGAGAGCCGAGAGTCCAGGGGAAGCCAGTGATCCAAATAGGGAGAGAGTAGCCAAAGCCAGACCATAATCCAAAACCGTAGACGAAGGAGAGAACCGAGAGTCCAGGGGAAGCCAGAGAACCAAACTCGGAGAAAGCAACCGAAGCCGAGCCGTAATCCAAAAGACGTAGTAAAAGGGGATAAACCAAAGTCAGAACCAGAAGAGTACGAGGAGGTAGATGGCGTAGCGCAACTAAGTAGCTCGAAAGGGAAACCAATACTGAGCGAGGGGGTAGGGAAAGACTAATGCTTAAATACCAGATGAGACAGAGGTGTGGTGGTGAAAGCGTACACAGATAGGTGGACTAATGAACTAAGGCTACGCCTTCTTCTGCCTCTTTCGTTGCCGAGAGGCAGGGATCATAACACCATGTTATAGTATATTGCACTGCCAGGTCTATTACTGCTTTGGTGATCATTTAGACTATTTTTCTTGGAAATCTTAATAAGTCCTGTTTGGCAATAGTTTAGCCAAAGGATGTATTAAGCTATAATCAAAATAATTTGCATTGATTTTCTTATGTATCTCTTGTTCCAAACATGAGCTCATAAAGAAAAATCTACAAAATCTACAGGTACTGTATACCAGTCAGTCAGGTACAGTATTAACAGCAATACTTTTTAGGTTAACGTGGTCCTAAAGCTAAGGGATATTTTTTTTAATCTTTTTTAAACAATTTTCTTAATGATTATTGCATTACCCCTGTACAAATAATGTCATTTCTTAGGAATCACTGTAAATTCATCCTCTGTTATGTATCAGGTTAAACTCATGCTGTAAAACCAAAACAACGAGAATGGTACAAGGATCGAACAAAGTCACTGATAATCAGGAAAATGTCTGGGTGTGAGTAAAAGTTTCTCCAGTCCACTGTCTTTCCACTTAATGTTTTAAAAACACATTATTTTATTAATGATGATGTTTCTTTTGTTGAAATTCAGATTTTTCATAAATGATTTCATAACACAGGAAGTCATATTCATCAATACTCTAGTAAAGACATTAGATTTAAAAATAATTAAAATGAAAATGTAAAAGAACATTTAAAAACCATTATAGTTTGAAATCCTAAGTGGTTTCAACTACATCATTTCCTGCACTATTCTAAAAAGGTTCTGTCTGACTTGAAACCTGTTTTTGCTTAATTACTTTATACTGTGTATTTTAATTGCAGACAGGACGCAGATCTAAATTAAAAATACCATGGCAGTTTCAGAAATGCATGCCACAAAGCTCCAAAGACTAAGCTCCTGGGACGTACAGTAAAACGACACCTTTTATGCACTACAGTAGATAAATAGGTAGGCAAATCGACAGATACAAACACTCACAAATGCTCAATGCAGAAAGAAAGGGTCTTTAAAAGGAAACTTTTAGAGGATAATAGCCAGGTTGGGATTTAAGTCTTACAACACCATAAACAGCATATTGCAACCTGGGAATTTTCGTACTCTATGCATGATCTATAGTAGCTAAAAGGGTTTTGACAATAGGTATGCTTATTCCTTGCTTTTGTCCCCTGAGGAATAGCATGTTAGAAAAACTCAGAATCAGCCATTGCAGAAACTAAGGTCACATTTCTGATTGCTTTAAGCAGTATTCTGTTCGAGATACCATGGTCAGTAACCACAAATGCATTTTCAGGCAGCCTAATTCGCAAGGTCTAACTTGAAAATTCACCAGAGTGGGAAAATGTGGTCTAGGATCTTGTATGGAATGTAGCACATGTGCATTGCACCACAAACGTTTAAGAGAATTATCAAAGAAGAATGCAAACAATTAATATTAGTGTGTGACATGAACGGGGGGTTCCAAGATCCAAGTGGCTAAACAATTGTAAAAACTGAAATTAAATCAGTCGTCTTAAATGATAAACAGGAAAATTACAAAAACAAGCATACAGAAACAGGGGAATAAAAGATGGTAGAGAAGGAATAAGAAAACCAGTATAACAGGTATAAACACATGAATACAGTACACCTCTCTGTAAATTGATGGTCCTCATAGCACTATTATTGTATGTTAATTGGCAAGTGTTATGATGTACTGTGTTGTTTTTCCTTTCTCTTTTGTTTTCTGTTGCTCTGTTTTAGGTCTGGTCCACACCCCTGCCTGTATAGCAATTAATGAGCCTGGAGGCAAAGATAGTGTAATTCTATTCATAAAGATTGCTTCCCACTGTGTTGGTTTCATTAGGACAGTGAGAGAACCTTAAAAAGAAAGAGAAGCAGTCACAGAAAGAACAGGGAAACAGCTGCACAACAAGCAGACAGATATCTTTGTACAGACTGTGCAGGTCTCAGAGCAAGCTCCCTTCTTTTTGCTTTTCCTGGGTCAAGCTTCTTTTGCTTAATGGATTTCAGGTGAGAGGAACAAGAAGACGAAAAGATGTTTTTGTGGACTGGTTTCGGCTTTATAAGGAGTAAGGCTGAGTTAATGTTAAAGAATGTTTTGTGCTCACTCTCTGCAAAGTGCTCCTTGTGTAATGTAAGTAAGACTGTCTTCCCTGCAAATCTGAGCTGTTTGTTCTCTTTTGTCTATATTTAAGCTCACCAGTATGTGCTTTTCCAGTGGATTTTATTGTACGTCTGGTGGACTATTATCCATCTCACTCATATTGAAAAACATTTTTGCTGTTAGTTAAGAGATGCTATTTGTACATCTGTAAGGTTTCAGCATTATTTACAAATTCTCTGTAAATACATTTACAGCACTGTTGAAAATAAACCTTGTGGCTTTGAATGCTTTGTCTTCTTTCTGTCATTGAGACCATATTCATTAGCACTATTAAAGAATCTTGTTTTGGGAACCCCAAGACTACAGAATTGAGTGATCCTAGTCCTCTGTAATACTAGATGATGTAAGCAAAAATATTTTTATGTAAAGCTATAGCGTAGCTGCTACAATTATTCTAAAGGCACTATTTCTAGAAATACTGATTTCCTGATGTTCACCAGGAAACCATAACACCATTTCTGTAATGGTTAGTAATGCTTGATTTTAATAGAAAAATATGTTCACATTTATTTTGCATCCATTTAAGAGAAAGATTTAGGCTCTGAGTAGAATGTTTTTTGTAACACATACTTTAGGTTCCCTCTTTTTCTCTTATGCAGTATTTGTGCCTCAGCTGCCAGGCAGAATTCTACAGTATGTTTCCATGTCTATTGAAGTTAGGCCTTTGATTCTTATAGATCAGTAAATATCTGTACAGAGTAGCAAAAGTTTATGTTACACCTGAAGAAGGCTCCACGGCCGAAACATTATGTTCTCTTTCTTCTTTTTTTCAGCATGGAATAAACCTATTACTTGTTCCTTTGCATGTTATTTAAAGTTCATGGATAATCAAGACCGAAACCACAAAAACTTAGCTCTTCTTCTATGATGTCAATACAGTTCTTCAATCTCTCTCTAAAGCACAGGAGAGCTATTTAGCTTATTACTTCAAAACTAAGTTTCTTTCCAAAACTCTCCTAAAGTCTCCCTCTGGGAGATGGGCCGGTGAAGCTATAAAAGTTGCGGCAGAGCTGGTGAAGCTATAGAAACCGCAGCAAGGTAGTGAGGCTGAAGAGATCACAGTAGTCTGGTGTGGGAACTGGCTGTTGGTTTGTAACAGACCAGCGAGGCTTTAGAAACTCCATAAGGCACGGGAACTGACTGCCGGTATACAGTACTGTATGTAACGGTCTGTTGCATCCAGAGGGGAGTGTGGTCAGAGCACACTGAATAGTACACTGTGGTACTGCCACTGAAAGATAAATGGCAGAGCACTGGCTCAGTGGCATTTCAGGATTAAATAGGAGATGAATAACTGAATTATTGGGTGCCTTATTGGTAGGGGAAAAGAGGACAAAAAGGCAAACAGACCGTATCTTTAGAGGCAGGGGATAACCATGATTCCTCATGTCTCAGTCTCCCAGCATATCCACAGGCTGCCCTGGCGTAACAGCTTTCTAAATCAATATTATGTTGAACTTTCACTACTAAGTGTTTATAGTTTTATGATCAATTAAAATTAATGAGTGCAAAAACACAAAAAATCTGAACTTAGTCTAAGTTTTTAAGTTTCCACAGCAGCTGTTCAGAAATGTATGCCTTCATGTTTATATTGTATAAAAATATAAAATATAAAATATAAAACAAAAGCATTGAATTTCTTAAATGTTGCAACTATGTTTAGCCCTTCTCTATCTCACAAATATGACTACTGTATCTCCAGAAAAATTAGACTAATTCCATCTCTAAATGCCCATTTTGGGAATAATTCAAAAAGAAAACAGGAAAATCTAAGTACTAAGGAAAGCATATTACAGAAGCTAAAAACCTTTTTTATATTGACACTTAAATTAATAGTTTTTTCAGACACCCTCAGCCAAGTGTTGCTTTGTTTCCTATTTCCCAGAAGCCTATAATACTGTGAAGCTGATGACCTTAATTGTAACAGGCCGTTCGAGATGCAATTTACAGTTTATGTAACATTATCTCTGTCAGTGAAATCAATCCAAACATTCCCAAACTGGTTGTTATTAAACATTATATATTGCTCTATAATGAAATCTGATATGTTAATAAGTTGTTTTCAGAGAAAATACTGTATATCTTTCACATGGAACGTGTTCAGCGAATGCCTAAATTTAAGCAATAAAAACCATGGCAGAAGGCAAGCAGTTTGGCTTTGTTGGAACATCTAATATTTGCAAACTTGTGGGTATGAAAGGCAAAGTTTTTTATTCAGAATGTTTTACAGAATTAAGGCAGCAGGAAGTCATTTAATATATCAGAGCTCTTGTGACAAGTAACTTCTACAGCAGAAACCTTTATAGAAGTGAATTCCAAGTTTGAGAAAAAAACAGAACCAGAAGTAGGGTAGAAACCAAAATGCAAAGATACAGGAAAATCATTATGATCATAATAATACATTTCTTGATTTTATCAGACATATAAAGTTGTCACCTCATAACATAACAATGGTTGTTTCTTTATTATGAGATGAACTGGTTTAATAACAGAAATATGATTCCTAATGCACATCACCTTTCTAAATAGTTTTTTCTTCATTTAGAACTTTAGTAATGTTTCCTTATTACTTGTTTCCTTCACTTGAGAGGATTTTTTCTCTGCACACATTATCCCATTTTGTTCAGGTTATTTCTTACTTGCCACAGTAGTTTCACCTTAGACTTTCATTTACCAAGTTCTTGTATAAAAAGCTTTTCTGAACTTTGAAACATTATTGAGCAATTTCCACTGTAAGAAAATAGAGCACTAATAGAAACACAGATGTTCTCACTACATTTCTATGTCAATATTTAGAATAAAAAGTAAACAAAATAGTTTTAATTGTAATTTACCACATTATGTACTGTATATTTAAATGAAACAAAGCTTCAATGTTGTTAATAGTAAGTCATGTAAATCTACATCCAAATGACACAGAAACGTATTTTAAAGCACCAAGTTCAGCACATACTGTACCTTGAGTGTGAAATTACATAAAAAGTAAAAATACAGTAGGTCTTTCCACAATAAAATGCAACTTCTAACTTTCTGTTGTTTTCTATATTTGTTTACAATATTGCATCTAGGAATCTATCTCAAATATTCTCTAAATTGTAAATGGATTATGGATCAAGAAGTATGTAAGAGGACATTATTGTTATAATCAACTGTTTGAACTCTATGCAAGGTTAACTGAGAAAGAAAACAAACTGTCTAAAGTGAAATATTTTTTACAGCTCCCCATCCTATTGCACATTGTGCAAATAACCTCTTCTTCTTCTTCTTCTTTTTCACAGCCTTAGTCCCAGACTGTCCTGGGGTCAGCTGCTTTGGTTGCTCTTCTCCACTTGTCTCTGTCGAGCACATCTTCCTCACTCACTTCACATACCTCCATATCTTTTCTCACACAATCTATCCATCTCTTTCTAGGCCTGCCTCTTCCCCTGTTACCTTCCACCTCAAATTCCATTACCCTCTTTGTTACTTCCTCAATGTCCCTCCTCATGATATGTCCATACCACCGTAACCTCGCCTCTCGCATCTTCTCAACCACATCCACCACCCTACATTGTCTACGGATTTCTTCATTTCTGATCTTATCCTTCATTGAAATCTGCAGAATCCATCTCAACATCCTCATTTCAGTTCTTCTCATCAAGTTCTCTTCCCTCTTTCCAACTGCCAAGCATTCAGCTCCATATAGTAGTACAGGTCTAATCACAGTCTTGTACATTTTGCACTTTAACTTTCTAGGAATTTTCCTGTCACAGATTATGTGACCTGCCTCTCCAAAATTCTTCATCAGAACACACTATGCCCCACGCTGGCTGACTCCATGCTTGGAAGCTCTTAATGACAAATAATGGGAAAAAGCATGTCCATCAGCTACTGTATAAATATCTAATTGTGAGTTACACTGTTCTGTTTCCTCCACACTCAACCAATCCAGGTGCTGCTTTCTTAAGATACAATACTGTTTTACAAGAAATGCTACTTAGGAATTAATATTATTGAATTATTAAACCTCTGTACACTCCAAAAAAGGGAGGAGAAATATAATGTACTTGCTAGCAGATTTGTCAGTCTTTTCTGAAAATTGTAATAAAGGGGGTAGACAAAATGGGGAGATGAATGGCAACAGAATGATGCATCTCTATTCCATTTGATCAATGCTGATTAAAATGTGCTTTTTGACTGTTGTAGTAGGGCAAACGCACCATGCTTAACTATTAGTTTTAATAACTATATGATGTATATCATTCCACTTCAACATTTGTTCATTTACTAGTGATCAGTTTAATCTTTTTTTTCAATTTTCTTTCTTATTTCACTGTTTAGAAAAATATTATGCTAAATCTGGAGAAGAGACATTCATTCGATAAGGTATAGTATAGTATTATACCATTCATGTACAAAACTCTAGTATATCAATGCAAATTAAATAGAGAGGCAAAACTAAATAAGATGTGCTCCTCTCAATAGCAAACATTTATATTATTTCTTAAGACAAGTAATTTTGCCTGAAATCAACACATCTGCAAATGTCTTTTGAAGGTTGCTTATAATGGTACAAAATTAATGTTAATATATTACATTCAATAACTGTAAAATATGATTTTGCTGCTATCCACATACAGTATAATACATTTGAATAAAAAAGGCTTGCCGGCCATGAAAATGTCCTTCCATCTTTTGCTGTCAAATATGCTTGTATATAAGATAAGTAAGGCCTACATAACATGTAGTGAAAATGCAGAGCTGAGTGTCAATTTTATATTGGCTATTTTAAAATCATTGTCTTAGCTTTTTTATGTTTTTCAAAGCAGTGCCTACAGTACTTTATGGTGGGGAGAAAATGCATATTCATGTCACCAGGGCCACTGCAATTTTATCTTTGTGAGGCTCAGTTGAAATATCCTGTTGGGTAAAGTGGCTGTGTTTGTACACTGTGTGTCTACTACTTTGATTGAATGGTGTGATTTCTCTTTCTGCTGTGATGCCCCCAGGATGCCCTTGTAAATAAGATGACAAATCTCCATGGGTGGTAGTTAGTGCAGCTGCACAACTCATAATGTTTCTCAGCCATGTCAGGTAAAACCTTATAATGTGGAATTTCCAGGGTCTGTTTCAACTAAATTTTATATTCTGGCTTTGTTTACCCATTTGCTACGCATTTTATTTATTTGCTTATTAATATTCTTGACTGTTTACAGCATGGAGCAGTCATTAGTCAGCTGTGGAGCAAATGAGTCCCCACCACAGGTTCCTGTTCGTTAGAGAGCTAGAGAGATGACAAATTACCCCAACAAAGCATGGCAGCAGTATGTCTCCAACGAAACCCAGCTGCCATTAACCACCTGCCACCGCATCAAGATAACATACCACTACATCTAGAAAGAAACATTGCAGTACTATCTGAAACTTCAAACTGAACTAAAATTACAGAAGGATTTAATAGGAACAGTGGAGCCAGTTTACAAACCATGCAAATCCGATGCTTCCAACTAAAAGCAATTGCAGGATCATTGTAAATATTAATTATTTTTACATTTTATCATTGTTGTTCCATCTTCATTTTTATTCAGTATTTTAACCAGGTACAGTGTTTTGCTAAATTATTCAGAAGCTTTCACATTTTGTTGCTTTAAAGGGGAACTGCAACACTATTTTTATATTTCTGGTTTAGAACGTATCAGCATTGATGAGTGCATTTCAAATCACAATAAAAGGAAAATGTATACAGTAATTTGTAAAACCTCCAATTTACATCACAAAATAGACACAATTTCTAGGTACATCTCCTTTAACCCAACAGACATATTGCTTTCAATTTTGAGATTGTTTTGCCAACAAATACTACTGTTTTGTTAACTGAGCATGTGGGTAATTTTGGAAAAAGCAAAATGTCTGCTGCACAACCTGAACTTATTCACTGATACATCGCATTATATTAGTCATTACGGTGACAAGTGAGCAGGAAGGGATGCATCATGCTGCAATTCGTGGGAAATCGAATGCGAATTTGCAAGAACACGGAGACTTACATTACTTTCACACAGTTTACAATTTCGTGCTTAATTCGAAATTCTTCCATTTTTTCTATAACGTCAATGAATCCATTTTGTTGCAGAGATTTAAACAGTCCCTTTAAGCCTTGCAGTCATGTCACTTTAAAACAGCAATCAATGTTTATTATGCACACAATGTACTCCACACATTCAAATACAAAAAAAGAAGTAAACAGATAACTTGAAAGAAAAATGAACAAGTCATACTTTAATTATTCAAACCCTTCGCTATGGCAAGTCTAATCAAATGCACAAAATTGTTTTAACAAGTCACAGAAATAGTTGATTAGCCTCTCAAAGTATGTCAAGTGTATAGTGGTTCACAAGATTCCAAAATAATTATACATTTTAATGGTGACATGTTGGCGCAGTGGTTAGCATTATTGCTTTAAAGTCCTGGGGGCTTGAGTTTAATTCTGGACAGCGGTACTATCTATGTGGAGTTTGTATGTTCTCCTCAAGTTTGCACAGATTTCCTCCATGTGCTCCAGTTTCCTCCCACAGTCCAAAAACATACTGGTTGGTTTATTGGCTTCCAGGTAAAATGGCCCTGGTGTGAGTTTGTGTTTCTGCTTGTGTGTGCCCTATGATCGACTGGCGTCCTGTCCAGGGTGTATCTTGCCTGAGCCCACTGCTTTCCAGGATAGCCTCCGGCCAACTGGAGACCCTGAATCAGACAAAGCAGCTAGAAAATGGATGGATAAATTAATGTAAATTTAAAGTCCCTCAGTCAGGCAGTTTAGCAAGTTTAGCAAAGATTCAACCATGAAGACTTCCAAAGCAAGTCAGGGATGAAGATGTCAAATGCACAAATCAGAAGAAGGGAGCAAAACATTTCAAAGACCCTTAATATCTGGTATGGTGAAGCTGATCATTAAGAAGTGGAAGGCATTCAGACACTGTTTAGATGCTCCAAACTAATCAGCTATAGGAGGAAAGAGGGAAAAGGTTAAGGATGCCACCATGAGGCCAAAGGTGACTTTGAAAGAGCTACAAAGAAAAATGATGGGGATGGTAGAAAATGTCGATGGTTCAAGGATATCCAGGTCAGTCGACAAAATATTGAACTGAAAGAAAAAAAAATCTCAATCTACATGAGGTTTTCAATGCTCTTAACTAATACTGCAAACAAGTTGCAAACTGATTTGTTCTCAAACAAAACAAAACTGTAAGGCTTTAGGCTAAATGCAAAGCCCAACATCACTAAATCAACAGAATCTCTACTGTCAAGCATGGTGAGCAGCATTATTTTATAGTTTTTCTACTTGTCAGCATGGACTGGGAAGCTTGTCAAGACTGAAGTATGAAGTAAAGTACTGGCAAATCTTTGAGGAAAATGTGTAAAATTAGATCCAGAACAAAACTGAATCTTTCAGCAAGACAATGACCCAAAGCACAAGGCCAGAACTACACTGGTGTGGCTTAAGAATAAGAAAGTGAATGTCATTAAGTGGTCCAGTCGAATCCTCACAGATCATGGGCTTCAATACTTATGCTGTCAACATATTTTAGTAGTTTTTTCTGTTAGTTTTTAGTTTTTCTGACAATTATTGTATCTTATCCATATGGCAATTTATCCATAGAACTGTTCAGTTTTAACATTTGGGTTTTGACATTTTAAGTTTAAAAGATGTGCATGCATCATTTTATAATTACACAAAAAATGTGACATCAAATAATTTTGCAAGACACTATATTATTGACATTTTTGTTATCATGAGTTACAGTGCACCTTTTGTTTTAGTGAAAATTAGTTTAGGTTATTGATAGTTCTGTTCTCAATGAATGGTTTGGTTAATTTGCCACTCTAATTGGCAATAATACTAATACTCTAATACTCTACATTTACTTATGCCAAGGTAAACCAAGGCTGCATTTTCAAAAGTTTTTTATATTAATGAAAACTGCATCCAAAAAAGTTCTCTTTTGATATACAAAATAAAATGTCTAATATTGGTCTGCATCTTCACAGTATTGCTATAGTAACACTGGTACGTGCACTGTTAGAAACCTGAAGTGATTCATTATTCAGGACTTATAGCTTCTCTGAAATAAATAATTAAGTTTAAGTAAAGGTGATTGGAAATGACACTTGGTGTATTAAAAATGTATGTCCAAGTATTCCTTCTGAGATTTCATTAACACTGCTTTCTTAGAGCTCTGAAATAGCAGTGTAAATACACTAACATCGGCATTTAGTATGAAACAATGCACAATGCAAAGCAATTTGCAATTTGTACAGTGTAATGCAACTACTAATGGTACAAAATAGTATTTACTGTGTTTTGATACTGTAAAGGTACAGCTCACCTGAAGGAGATTAATAATTGGCGACAATTGAAAAAACCCTAGTGCACAAGTGAAGCTGAAGACCAGAAAAAAGGGTAGCTGGCAGACCTACAGGGAAATGCCATCCGAACAAGAAGTATAAAAATCACAATAGAGAGGAGTAATCAAAAACATAGCAGAGTTCGTAGACAGGAATTAACAAGAAGAAAGCACACAGGAAGATCCAAGAGCCAAAGTCAAGGTTAGAAAAACAAAGAAACACTCAAGTGACATCCAAAAGCGAGTTCCAAGGAATCCAAGCACGATCCCAAAAACCTGGGACAGCAAACACAATGTGAAGTCTTAAGACATAATTTCTCTAAGACTGAGGGAAGATATGACATGAGGACTGATCTAATATACTCTTTACTTAATAAGGTAAGTGGTTGTTAAAGACATAGAAGAGGCACCGATTTCCCTCCATATCGCATTGTCACGGTAACCGATTTATTAGTGGGTATGGTTGAGGTTATACTGATTACTGTAGTTGCTTCTTCAAGCCCCAGGTGTGAACGGGTGTGACAGATACTGTTAAATGCATTAAAATACAAATATAGAGATAAAAACATAAGGACAAGTAAAATAAAAAAGCTTCATATGAGATAGCTGTGCAAGACATGTGTGAGAGAAACAAGGGTTTTGAGGGATGATTAATGAGCACACCATTGGATTAAAGAGACACTAATAATATTAAGGGAAGTATTTTATCATTTTAGTCAGCATTGACAGTCCCCTGAAGAATGCAACGTTAACATTAAAGGTTTAAATATGTGCTCATGGTGATTTGTTTTTAGGTGGTACTACAAAGTCTCTTATTTTGATCTAAGTAGTATAGGCTTTAATAAATCCTGAAACAGAGCAAGTTTTCAAGAAGGCTAAAAGTTCAGTCGTGATGTGCATTCCTTAACTATAGGTATTTCAAAACATACTCGTTCTTTCAGTTATTAAATAGTTTGCCTCACTTGCATTTATTTTAAATCATTTGAACTTATTTCCAGTCTATCATTTGCACAATGATTTACAAAACTTTTAAGTTAATTCAGCTTTATACCAAAAACAAAAAGGTTACATAAGCAGCAACATTTAAAAAACATTTAAAAAACAATAGACCATAGTAGATTAATAACACATTTCTTTAAAATACAGCTAAAAAAATTGTCAGAGACCAGAAAATCTAGACATATTGAACTAACCAAACAAAAAGATCCACAAATATTAAAGCAAACAAAAAATATCTATTCATTGGCTTCAAGGCATTTCTAACAAGACTAGCAAAGTTTAAAGGAGTTAATGAACTTTCTTTCTTTGTCATTGCAGTTTTTAAAGTGGTTATTTATCCTTGTGTAAAAGGCAGACTGTAGACCCTCCTTACTACAAAGTTTACAACAGGAAATATTTCTCCAGAAGAATAAACCTTGCTTTTTCTGTACCAGAAGATTTTTTAAGAATCTATGTTTCTAAACACAACTGCTTACAAATTCTATTTATATATTATAGATTAGACTATATTGCTAAAATTTGATAAGATACTGAAAGGGAAAAAGCAGTAGAAAGTACTTATAAACTGCAGCATGCCAATTAATATACCCACTGTAAGGATCTGCTCTCTACACAAAAGGAGGAGTATGACATCAGTTTTGCACAACGTTATCAATTGTGGAAATCATTGTTTTATTTCAGAGAAGTTTAATGTGCAATATCTTCACTACCATCAAGTATAGACTAGAGTTGTAGAAGATCTTCTTTGTTCTGCACTAACTTTGTGTACATCCAATAAAACATACAGTATACTGTATTTCTGATTGTTAGACTGTTATCCAATTTACAAATTTACATTCAGAATGAATAACTTTTGGGTTCTCTAAACCTATTTAGAGGAAATGACAAGGCTAAGTACAGGTACTGTATATAAGATACTGTACTTTGTTTTTCAATGGACAAAAAATGCACATGCACAATGCAGGATGCTTCCCTCATGTACTTCAAAAACATCTGAACGTGCTGTTTAGTATCTCAAAGAGTATAGAAGCTAATCAAATTTCTTGCATAAGCATGTGCAGTAAATAGTGTTTGCTAGTAGGAATACTGATGAATTAAAGAAAAGGAGATAAAACAGTTATACAGACTCATTGGCCTAAACATTAAGAACCCCATATCAAATAGACTCTTTCAACAGCAAGCAATGTGTACTAAGAAAGAAGAACACAGTGTAGGCTTCCACTGCCTTTCCTGGCAAAACAAAATGCTAGATCTCAGTCCTATTGAAAACTAGTAGGATCCGTGGAATGCGCAATTCAATCCTATACACAATCACCTAGATTACAGAACAAAGGCAAACATTTGAACAAATCTGGGATAGTGTTTGGGTTCAAATATAATAAAAACATTTTATATATGTTCCATTCTGTTCAAGATGTTCCTGCTAGTTAGAGATGCAGAATGTCAAGGGAGCTCTTAATGTTTGTTGAGTGAATATAATACATAAAATCAGGAACAAAGTACTTGAAGAATTTAATATAGATTGTATTAGATTAGATTAGACAAGGATTTTAGTAAACTAGCAGAATGTACATTCTCGGGGTCTTATTATGTTTCCAGATATGTTTTTTCAAACCTGTAAATGTTTTTTTTTTTTAAATATTGTATTTGATAACTAGTGAGGCAATGTATACATTTATTAATTCTCATTTACATAATATGAATTAGTCATGGTGGTGCAGTGGTTAGTGTTGTTGCCTTACAGCACTGGGGGCCTGGGTTAAATTCCTGGGATGTGATCTGTGTGGAGTTTGTACAGTATGTCCTCTTTGTGTTCTCATAGGTTTCCTACAGGTGTTCCAGTTTCCTCCCACAGTCCAAAGCCAAGCAGGTAGCGTAATAGGCTTCTGAGAAAATGGACCCTAGTTTGAATATGTCTGTCTTTGTGTCTGTGTGTGCCCTGCAATGGATTGACTTCCCATCCAGGGTATATCTGGGATAGGTTCCAGTTTCTCTGAGACCCTACATTGGATAAAACAGTTAGAAAATTGATGGATAACATAAATTATCTTTCACGATAGAGAGTGTTTATACAGTATACAGTATATAGAGGAGAGACAATGCAAATCTGTCAATATAAAACAAAGAACTGATTTTATAGTTCCACTAGACCTCACATATTGAATGAAAATGAAGTGATCAAATGAAGATGGTTTGTTATTCTGTATTGAAATCCTGTACAGACATAACTAATTGTAGAAAATGGCTCCTAAAACATACCTTCCTTAGAGTTTTCCCTCTATCAGTCCCCAATAACCAGACAGCTACAGTACATTATTAAGACAATTCTAATTCATTTCACACTGGGTATACAAAAAAATAGGATTATTATTGACAGATTTATGAATTGCTGAAAAAAAATGTGTATATTGGCCAGGTCTATAATAATATTACTTAATTATATTAAGTATTAAGTAGAAAGTCCTGCTCTTTTTCTGGCACCTAAACTCGTTCTCCTGTTGTCTTAGTAAAACCCTTGGTTGTGAAGCTTTAAGTTACAATCATTCAAGCTCATAAACTTTGTAAAAACCTGAAAAGCAACTGACTTGATTAATCATAGTACTTTATTTTTTCCAGAATATAACAATGAGTTTAATTCCATGCTGAACATTAGGATTAATAAAAAGCATTTCACATGTGGGGCACTTTTCAGTGTTTTTTATAATTACTTTTAAAATGTGAGCAGCTTTAGATTAAAGGCAACAAGGACATGCATTGTTTTGTATAAAATAACCTTGGATGTGAAGTGTTAAACGTTCTTAGGCAGAGTGACTTCCTCCATGTTCGGCACAGGCGTAGGCTCAGGCCAGTTGAGGATATACTTTAAAGAATTTCTACATTTCGCTGCTTTAAAAATGAATTAATATGGAATCATGTCATAAGCATAACAGGCTTCAGCTTGAAGACACTGACACTAGCCAGGTTTTTAGATTTTTATGCTTTTGATCCATAAGTGAATCATCAGTTTGAAAATTCAGTGAGTCAAGCGCCTCTAAAGTTGCTTCCAATTCACAAGGGGGTAGACAAAAAGCATTTGAGTTCTTCTATTGCAACCAATTTTAAAAACTGAAAAAAGCTGGTTCTGCAAAAGGTTAGAAAGTAAAGTGATACTAGCTTGTTTAACCCCAAGTTTCTACTGGCTCCTTTGGAATTCAAGTGCAAATATTTTAGTCCAGCAAGAGATTGTGACATGATGATAGGTATTCAATACAAGTTGTACATAAAAAAACATAGACTGGCAAATGTAAAAAAATATGGAGAGCTAATAAAAGCAGATACTCTTCTTCTGTGAATTCATTCAGCAGATAATAAAATAAACATTGAATACACATTGGGGAAAATATTCACATATCTGGCTTTCACATTTTCAACTTTGTGTCATCTGAGTCTATGGATGCTAATGTAACCTTTCATAATATGATGAAGTCCAGTTTCCTGGCAATACTTTATGACAACAGACTTTGTTGTGACAAGAAAGAGCTCATTTCCAATTCAAGTTTACCTTTGACTTGGGGAATATCTGTACAGCTATTTATTTTCTCTCAGGCAGTTCCAATCATGTCATTTGGTAGTAACTTGTCTGTTAGTAGCAAGAAAAACTATGAGGTACTGTACAAATGGATCACAGCCAACAAGGGAACATAAGGGAAAACCAAACCATGAAACGGCAAGTTAATTACTGTAAGTGTTAATACCTAAATGCCAGGAATATAAAGAACAAAATGAATGAAATAAAAGCTACTGTTTCAGTATGCAATCAGGCTGTGAGTGGATTCACTCAAATATGTCTAACATAGATCAATGATGATGAATATAGCATTAGTGGATACATAAAATCAGAAACTTTATTTTATCTATGATCTTTAAAAGAAGCTTCTCAAAGCTCTTTAAAGTAAGAAAAAACTAAGGAGAAGAGATAATAGAATTAGCTTACATATAAAACAAGGGTTTACAATGCAGTAGAGGATGTAAAGGGTATACGTGGAAAGGGAGCAGTAGTCATTGGAGACTTTATTTTTCCTCACATAGATTGAGTAAATCCATCCGGGATGTAAAAAGATGAATATGAAATTTTAGACACAGATAACAGCTGATTCCTTAGTTTGTGGATGTGTTCAAACAATCAAGACAGAGTAAAAAAAGCAAATGAAATATAACTATTAGGGAATTGTTTTCCTAATGTATTATGCTTTGCAGTTTATTTTGAATCTGTACAGGAGTTTGAAACAAATGTTTACAACTTCAAGAATACAGAATGCATACCACAATGAGGAGTAGGAATGAGGTAGATCTTAAGAGAAGCAGAATGGGATAGGATAGATATGAAATCATCAGAAAACTGATGGCATAAGTTTAGAAATATTCTACTTAAACACAGAACAGACTCAAACCAAGTAAAAGTTAAACAATTTTAAGAAGGGAAAAATTCAGTTAATGGAAGGAAGGATCAAGAATAAAATCTAGTTAAAGAAATGGAGTATACTATAAAGCATGTACTGTAAATATAACAATAGACAACAGAAGGCAAGAGAGAAAATAGAGAGAAAATAATCAACCATAAAAGGCTAAAGTAAATAATAAAAGGGAAATGGCTAAAATATATTACATTTAGTGACATAATATAATACCTTAGACTCAGCAAAGCCAAAGTATTAGCAAAGAAGGGGTGGAAGTGTTCCAGGTGTTAGAAGCACAATGAAGAGACATTATTCATAAGGATATTAGCAAATCCCTTTCCATAGTCACTCAAGATTGAGGTAATACCCATTGACAGGATAATTGCTAAGGTACTGTAGCACGCACCATAAAAAGAGATTACAAAATCAAACCAAGAAATTATACCAATGAGTCTTACTTCTAATACATGTATTATGATTAGAACAAAACCAAAGGATCATTTGTACAAGGCAATAGGATTCTTAAGGATACTCAACATGTCAAGAAACAATAAGTCTTTCTTAAGTGTTTTTAAGAAGTCTTTACATGAGCAAAAGTACACAGTCAAAGGTTTTATATAAGGTTCTACATAAAAGATTGAATCTCCAATTGCATACAATAGGCATTCAAGGTAATAAATATCCAAACTATTAATGTTTAATGGCTAAAAGAAGGTACCCATACAGGGCAAATACTCAACCGATGTGATATTACTAGTGGAGTACAGTACAACAGGAAATTGTTATATTTGACTAGAATTAAAAAAAAAAAAGATTCTAAACAATTTCACAAAGTTCTGAAGTAACTACAGTAACGTCAAGTTTTATAATTATTCTTTCTTGAAAATAACCAAATGAACAGCACTTTGAAAATGTTTTTGGAGCCAAGTGATTTTAGAAAAGCAAACACATTGTTAACCTTTGACATGGCACTGTATATTACCTTCTATTTATAAACCATTTTGCATCAAGGAATGCCTATTTATCTGCTTATACTCCACTTTGTTACCTGGCAGAAAGATTGCAATATCTTTGTCTATTTCTCCCAGTACAAAAACTTCAAACACAGTTCTTTCATAACGCTGTCAAACTGAACCCTTCAAAATTTAATTGAGAAAGCATTCTCTTAAATAAAAGGCAGTTCAAGAGTTATCCAAACACAAAATCAAACAGGGCTTTTCAACATTAAATATTTAGCTTTATACTGCAGTATATCATACAACTAAAGCATTGATCTGACATGGTCTAATTTACAAAAAGTACAAAACACCAGTTCACACACAGAAGGCAAATAGGCATGAATTTTACTTTGACATGTTGACATCTGAGCAAAAACAGCAATCTGACAGCTCCAGTCGTCATATGAGCCTCTACATGTACACATGTACTTTCATAACATTGCAAAACCTTTTTTTCTAAAGATAAATAGATTTTTGTTTGTAGTTAACTGTTGTAATATTTAATAAATCACTGCAATACAGCTCAGAATAACTAAAATATAAACTTTATATCTGAATAAATTTAATTTTAAACAGCTTTCATCCCTGTCTTAAAAAATTTAAAACAAAAACATTCATCTAACAGTTCTGCAAATACTGAATTAGCAAGTAGAATCCACTACTATTGTGTGATAAACACAGCTGAACTACAGCCCACGTAGGACTTTTAATCGGCTGACGAGGGAAAACAGAAGGAGGAGGAAGCTATATTTAGTTATTTGCAAATGCCCTCCATATTTCATGCATTACAGTTTGTTTTACATTCAGATGCCAAGTTTATGTCCTGATGAAATGTGTGATATTTAAAACACTGACTGTACAATTCAATTCAAAAACCTGCAGCACAGGTTTAATAAACCAACTGAAAGCATCTATTAAATTGTTCTGAAGGCTCTTTGGTGCACTGTACTATTCTATGATCTTTTCAGGGGAATGAAGTAATTTACACAGAGAACAGGACAATACAAGTGATTTCTTTGTCTTAACAGACATGTTTGCTTGTAAATTCCTATGATTGCTCATCTAGACCAGATGTGCTCCAGAAAAGCACATATTGTAATCTTAGAAAATAAGTACTAAATGAAACAGTGTTACATAAAACACTTAAAAAATGGCCTTAGCAAACTGTAAAACATCATTGTTGTATTGGAAATATACAAAAATATAAAATGTTTTTGATATGGAAATGATAAATGATCATGTTGAGTAGCATAATCTCAAAACGAAAAGGAATTTGGTGCAAATAGAATAAGACAATTCTAACTGGGTTGTGTTCCAGCATTTTCTCAGGAAAACCAGCTGTAGAATGGATCCAGGGGGGAAAGGTTAGAAGCGTGTCTTGCTATACATTCAATGAGGTTTGTATCAGGTTCCAGTGCAGGTCAGCTTTTTCAGGCAATTCCTCAACAGAAGCTGACAAACAGCTTGGTTCAGGAAGTGCACATGTCCTGCTGTCAAATGGTGGCCAAATGTGGAACAACAGCTGCAACAAAGGTTGTGCAACATGTCGAATTTGTTTAGCTACTGTACATGTTCAAACTATGCATATCTCAGAATTACCTAGAAGATTTTACCATCATCAGTTTCATCAGTAAAGAAAACAATGCTTCCCTGTTTTATAGAAAAAAGTTGCAGGGACAGCAAACCATTCTTAACACCATCAGTGCTACAGATTTAAATAGACCATAAGGTACCATAGATTTTGAAAACCCCATGAGACAGCAACGTGTTTAGCAGGAGCTGCTGCCCTCTGCTGCCCATTGCATGCTAGTTGAATTTTTATTGAAGGAATCTGAACATATTTGTCTTAGCTTAGAAGAGAAAGGTTTTAATGATTAATGAGCAGTATAGCCTTATAACAGAGATTCTCTGCACCATGTCTGAGATGCAAAACAGCTAAACATTACAAGTGGTAAATCCATTATGGTCTAAATCTGAGAGAAAAGGCAGAAATACATAGTATTATGTACAGTACCTGTAGGTAACTGCAGTCAAAACAAATGAACAATACTAAAATAATATCATATAATTATGTAAAAAGTACTTAACAGTACATAAAAAGCATGTTTCACAATAAAAGAAAACTGCAAAGCCAGGAAAAAAGCAGAGACAAAAGCTAAAACATTCACAAAATTATGTTTTCAGATTAGACATTGTGTTGTGACCAGGAACATCATCATTATCGTAATAATAACAACTTTATTTTATATAACATGTTCTCAGAGCGTTTATCGGGAAAAGGTCAAAAAAATTAAGACAACTAAAAGAGTGTCAACGACAGAAGATAAAATTTAGAACAAAGAAACTGAAAGGTTTGGATGCAGTAGAAGATCAATGGGGCAGACACAGACATCAATTAAATAAAAGCCTTTCTGAAGAAAAAGGTTTTGAGTCTGGATTCAAAAGCCCTCAGGGAAGATGACTCTGGTATTCTTGGGGATACAATTCCAGAGCTAAGGAGCATAGTAAGACAATTGCTATAGGTGACCAGGAGACCAGAGTTAGATGGACAAAGCCTACGAGGTAGGGAGTATGAAGATAAGAAGTCAGACAGGTACTGAGGTACCAAGCCATGTAGAGCCTTACATGTGAGCATGAGGGTTCTGAAGTCGACACAAAACCTGACAGGAAGCCGATGAAAGGACTCCAGGACAAGAATAATGTGGTCACTTGCACGCAACCTGGTCAGGAGTCTAGCTGCCGAATTCTCGATAGACTGAAGTGTGTTCAGAGTGGATTTAAATACCCCAGCGAGTAGGCTGCTGCAGTAATCACTTCTAGAGAAGGCAAATGTGTTGGCCAGCTTTTCAGCTACAGTCAGAGACAACGTACTGTAGGATGTAGTCTGGCAAACTTTCTGAGATGGAAGAGTGATGTTTTTACAATATTTTGCACATGTGGGTCAAATGTTAAGCCTGGATATCAACATTATCTGTCAATAACATGACGTCAGGTTTACCACATTTAGGATGCAAAGAATGTTGTCATCAAACATTTCTATCAGAATTGCAGTGAAAGAGTACAGCTACGGTACCTTGGTGTTAGGTACAATATAGTGTGGACATTGATACCAGTATCATCTGCTTGGTAATGATAATTCAGACCATATAATTTTAGAGTTTAACCAATAAGAAGCAGATAAATACTAAATAGCACAGAGACTAATGCTGAGTGCTGTGGAGATCAAATGTAACCAACCCAGTCCCAGAACTAAAACTTGACTGACTGTAGTTTTTTAGCTGGGACATTCAAAAAACATAGATGGAAAATAAGATCAAATGTCTCCCAACAGTGTTTTTTTATAATATCCTTCTGCCACAGAAAAACTGGAAATTACAGCCCAGGTTGCTGAGAACAACTTTCAGCTGTGGCCTATCAATGCATTAACAAGAGAAATTAATAATAATTGGGGATGATTTCCAAGTCCAAACATTACCAGTAAAATTATTTCTGCAGTCAGTATTGACACTGAATTAAGAAATATGCTGTTTATGATTTAGAATTGGAAAAAATAAACTACAGTAACTTGGAACTTGATGACATTCTCAAGTAATTTCTAAGCTCACAAGGCAGGTCTCTATATATTATAACATTAGAATGCATTTATAGACAGTTTAGTATTACATGACGTCCTTCTAAAGGAATTCTCATTTGTCTGTAGAATACTTCTACAGGACAAAATTGGAAATCTTGTTTTTTTTTTGCATGACATAGTGTAAATAAGCCATAATAAACTAATTAATACATCTATAGAAACTGATCCTGTAAGTCCATGAGCACATTTTGGAGAACAAAAGGGAAACACTAAATGTATCGATTAGTAGTTTCACAAAACAACAAACACTACCTGTGGAGACCTTACCACGATCATTAAAATTCAGGAACTATCATATTGTGTCCTAGTTTTGATGAGTCAATATATTTGAACCGCTACTGAGAAAGGGCCCAAGTCTATAATAATTACCTGAGAGTATACTACTATTGTTCAATTGTTTTAATAAGGACTTCCAGCTTGTATTCCTGTTTTGCCCTCCCCATTTACACTCAGAATGGCAATACGTTACACACAGAGAACCCAAGTAAATTTTGTTAAGGTAAAATTGAAACATTACATTCTTTACCACACACTGGGAGTGAAATAAAACTGATGAATTTCTTAGGAAGCCTACCCATTCATTTTTGTTTTCATTTTCTCCAGATTTAATAGTCAAATGTATTTCCTTAATAAATTAATGCCTGTATCCAATAATGTTGTTAGAATGAGTTGCATGAAGTTGCATGAAGGTCCAAGTTCAGCTTTCAGAAGACTGTTCTTGAACTCCTAAGTTATATTGCTTTTTTAAATTTGGTTTTAACTTTGTTTGAAGTGTAACCAAGATGTCAGATTCTATTTACAAATATTATATGAAATAACAACATACAATCTGATTTTTATATTTCATGAGGCTTGCTAGTATACAGTATGTATTCCATCTCAAACGGGACTTGATAATTGAATTATTTCATGCTATTTCATTTAAAATCAAACCTTATGTAAATTCAAACAAAGCTTGACATATAATAAAACACACACAATACAAAAATGAACACTTCATTACATAGTGTGAGTGACTTGTGCATTTAAAGGAAAAAAAATAAACAAAATAAGGACTATTTAATGCAACTGCATATGGACATTTAATGGTATACAAATAGCATCTATTAAAAATCTTTAAATTGTACGGCTTAAATACCATTTACAAAGCTAAGCAGTAATTGCTAGTAACTACTGAAAAATAAAAACAAGTTTTAGACATTTGGTCTATTCTCAATGAATGTTCTTTGTCGATGGTCTGAAAGTCTTGGAGTGCTAGTCACTTTCTAATCACACAAACCAACAGCTACTATGTATTACTTGTCTATGTAATTTTTTAAAGCTTGGATACCTATATGACATTTGTGCTGCATTGGATGAAAAAGAAAAGAACACTTATGTGGTGAGAATACAGGCATGAAAAAAACATATTTGTTCATTCTCTCAGGAGAATCTCCAAATCTCCTGTGAAATTGCTATGAATCTCCCAGTTGTCCTGTCTCCTAGTTTGAGAAATTCTTTACCGAACCTACAGTAAGCAGGAGGCAAAGTAGGAAGTTAAATAGCAGAAGGTAGTGAGGGAAGAAAGGCCTCAGAGATGACCTAAACTCCAGATATAGCACAGAGACATCTGGCTAAGGTTTAATGAAAAGTGCTTCATAGCATAAAAGAAAAAAAAATAGCACAGCCCAGTTCGAAGTCAGTGTCGTGCTAAAACATATGCACAGTGACAAATTCAGGAAAGACCAAAAGTGAATCTGTTGAACTACAGAATGCAGAGCTCTCAACTTTGGTAAATTCTGGTATAGGTCTGTGGCACCAGGTCTAAAGTTGTTTTATTCACAGTTGATATTTTCAGGGTACAGAAACTGTCATAAAGGGCTTGGGCTTCAAGACACAAAATACATCAAATTTCCTGTTTATGTTAATTGGGTGTATCAGTTTAATAAATGAACTCAGGATGAAAAATCTGCATTGTATCTATTCTGTTATTATCTGAATCTTAGAATTGCATTTTGCATCACAAAAAATAGTAAATTTATTCTGACCATTTCCACATAAATAACAACAATATTTATGGCATTTAAATAAAATGTGTCTATATGAGACCCTCTCCTCTCCCTCTCTCTATTCAGTCCTTATTTCAAAATCACATTAATTGATTGATATTATTTTGGAATCTGTTAGATAACCAAAGCAGTTATATTCCATGTGTAGTTTATATCAGTGTATATTAGTTGTAGTTTGTTTATAACCTAAATCAATACTTAGATGCATCTATTTATGTTAACACATACAGTACAGTAAAAATACTGTACACCCACACTGATAAATACACGTTTGTACAGCCTCGCACTTAAACATGAATTGAAAAATAACTTCACGCAAATGTCAGCTCAACCACAAATATACAACTGCACAACAGGTTTTTTTTTGGCAGCAGTTATAATCTAAGATTAAACCCACTGTTAGTGACTTACTTTCTCTCTGTACCTCCTTCACAGCTGCAGTCAGCTCATCCTTCAATACCACAGTCTCCTTTGCTATCATTTCCCCCTTATCAATTAAATTTAAAGTAGCTTCTTCCACTGACTTCAACAGCACCTTGGCCCTCTTAGAGCAGCCTTTTTTCTTGTTGGATGGATTTTTAGGACAATTCACCAACGTTGTGACCTGCAAGGATATATAAGAAAACAGGAGCAAAATGTAACTTTGCCAGAACATGATCAAGGAACAAAAAAATAAGCAGAGCACACACAGTAGTATGGTTTCTGATCACAGTTATAAGCACAGCAAAGTCTGTTCCCTTTTGAGCAAATAACCTAACCATAACCTAAAGAATACACCTTTGATTAATTATTTTATCTTAAAGGGATTTATACCAAAGCTACTTCACCCAGGAGCCCTCCATTGAGTACTGGCAGCACTTCTCAGCAGCTAAGGCAGAAAGCCACTCAGAATATGTACTATTAACTTCTTTGTTTGGAAACAACATTAAATAAGCATTGCACTTTCTATACTTCTCATTTATTACCCCTTGTGTTTTGCACTGTATAGTTATTATGCAATTCATTTTTAATATTTGTGTGTGACTTAGCTGCAACAGAAGGTTGTTCCAACTCTGCACGAGGACTGTCTTGATCTGTCTGCACTCAAGACAGAAAAAGGTCCCTTAAACTGCACAGTGAAAAAATGCATTCCAAAACTAGTGTTTCTAGGTGACATCACAACACGTATGACTGAACTCACCCTTTTGAGTATATGTGCAAGAATATTCTGTCAGAAAGGTTTCCAACCCCTAATCTACATGCTCAGCTCTTTCACCACATATCCCTTCACAACAGAGTTCTTAGCACTGATGCATTAGCCAGCAGACTACCTTAGCTTCCTATGTTGACAGGAACCTTGCCCATCATGCCAAACTATGTAAAACTGATTTAGTCCTCATGGGACAAACCAGTGTCAGTCAAGGTTCTTCCTTGCTCTTCCATGGCCACCTTCAGCAAGAATGATGCAGCTTGACTTAGTGTTTTCCCACAGAATCACCCAATAAACCACACTTCCATTAATGTCCAGAAATGTGGCATGTTCCAACAAAAAAATGTCTCCATGGGGTCTTCAGTTATAAAAAAAGACTTATGCTGCATCTATTCTTGTCACACATTTACAAAACCACCTCAGGGTGTTGGCAAATAACACATACAGTATGAATTCAACAATCACATTACATTAGTTGTTACAGTGACTAGTGACCAGGAAGGGGGCATATCACTTCGCAATTCATGGGAATTCTTGCTCTCGCCCATGGTAAGACCGGGGGTTTGCAACAACAAGGTGACTTACAGTACTTTCACAGATTTCACAATGTTGTGTTTAATTAACAATTTGTACAGTTTTTCTATACCCTGAATGAATTTATTTTGTTACAAAGATTTAATAACCGGTATGAGTAACTGGGATTCTGCTTGGGTAGGCACAGTGACATGGGCTGACAGCCATGGTCAATTTGCCCAAACAAATAAGGCTTACTCAGGTCAGATGTGCACAGGCAGGCAAGATGGCTGTGTTAGCGCCACAAATATCTTTGGCCAAACCTATGGATCTAGTGAGGGTGAGATGCTAGAAGCCCAGCCCAAGGAGTGCTTGCAGCTGGCTATAGTAGTGAGTCAGACTGTAACTCCAAAATCTTGAAGGTGCATACTCTGGTGGTGTAAAAAGAACACACTCCAGAAAAGAGGCTGGGCATATAGACTTTCAGCCCGCTAACTGGCCATAGGGATTCATTGCAGTCCTTGACTCAGAATCTGAGTGTTGCCTGGCCAATTGGAAGGGTGCACCATTGACACCTGGGAGCTCATTACAGTGAAGCAGGAGCATTCCCTTCAATTCAAGCACAGCTTTCACCGCTTGGTGGGAAAAATGCACACTTTTGAGGCAGCATCCCAGGTGGCCGCTTTACTATCTCAGATCAGACTTCCAGTCTCTATTCAACCACTTGAAAAAAAACTTCAGCTCAGCTCTAATTTCTGTACATGAAAACTTTCGTCTTGGCCCTAACTCAGCTAAAAGACTAAGTGAATTACAGGCTCTGTCAGCAGCCCCTGCATACATCTTTTTCGTTAATAACAGAGCAGATGGTCTCAGTGTTCCATATGCATCAGTCAATGCAGCTGGAGGCTTTCTTTTTACCTCCCTTCACATCAGGACTGGAGTGCCGCCTGCATAAATTCTGCCCTGTCTGGGCTCTGGCATACTATGTAGAGTTAATTTCTTCTTGGAGGAAAACAGACCAGCACTTTGTCTTTTATGGTAAGATAAGATAAGATCACTTTATTGGACATATACAATTTCTTGTATTAGGAATTTGTCATTTCACATACCCCAACTTGCTCTCCATGAGACACAGACACGGAGAGAAGCTTGGGGTCAGAGCGCAGGGTCAGCCATTTATACTGTACGGCACCCCTGGAGCAGTTGGGGTTAAGAGCCTTGCTCAGGGGCCCAACAGAGTAGGATTCCTCTGCCAGCCGTGGGATACGAACCGGCAACCTTCCAGCCACAGAGCCACCGCACAGCCAGTGTGGAGTAGAAGCTCAGGGCCAAGAGGTCTCTGAACAGCATATGTCCCACTGGGTTGTTGACATGGTTAAGACCACCTATGCAAATTTTGACCTTTCCCAAACACTTACAGGATACTCAACAAGGAGTCAAGCTACATGCTTTAGTTTAATCAGCGAGGCATCAGTTCAAGTCTTCCACAAAGCAGCAACATTGTTTCTGCCAACACACACGTTTTCATGTTTCTGCTGGGCTAAATGTATTAGATGTCAGAAAACTATGCTTAGGCACCAGGGTACTGCAAACTACACCCCAGCTAAGGAAGAAGTAAAGGTTTATTCAATGCTGAAAAGAGAAGAAAAGAAACACAAAGTTTTGGCTGTGGAATCTTCTTCGGGCTAAAGTGTGCTAGCTGACCTATCAGATTAAACAGTCATGAATCCCAGCACTTCTTGGTACTATTTCAATGCCTGTTTCCTTCAGGTAGTATAATCTTCACGTATCACATAAAATATTCAAGATTATTAAAACAGCAAAAGGAGATATTAAACAGTTTTTGGGGAAAAACATGGAGGCAAGGATGTTGTTTTAGAATCACTTCACAGATACAGTTTGCAAATGGATAGGAATGGATGTAAAGAGGTCACTCTGTAAAGATATATACGACTCATTTGTGTGAGTTACAGTTACTGTCAGGAATTAAATTATAAATGCAGCACATAACTTTCAGCATATTAAACACTACAATTAATACTTTGAAACATTTCCAAACACCTGAATATAAAGTTGTTCCCTTGGATTTTTAAGCTGATGTTTTACATTAATTAATGAGCTGTAGGAAGTAATTAACTTGCTTTAAGAAGTTCATTTCTCTGTATACAAATGATTTTAGAACATAGGTTGAATCACTGTAATATCTTGTTACATTTTTCATCTATACACGGTCGTAATGCCATAAAGATGGAGCTTTTCTACTCATTTCTTTGCTTGCTATGAGATTTTTCTGAATGTGAAATATTGTATAGCCTTGACAAGATGTGATGGGATAGCCTTTCAGATCTCTTCAAGCTTGCAGCTGAAATCAGTCTTCATTGTCTAGTTCTGTTCCTTGTGTGGAGCAGTCATGGGACAGTGGAATGCCATTTGGGGATTCTTGGCATACTCTCCCTATCAAACCACTTAAGGATTTAATCTATTCACATTATTCAAGCCTTCGTTTCCATAAAGCGTCAGAGTTGAAATTGATTGCACAACCCAGTGCATAAATATTTTATTAATTGTGCTTAGTATCGTGTGTATTTTCTTTACTCTATGATATTTATTACCAGTTTCTAAAAACAGTTTTATGGGTGTGGGTGGGGCTTTCACTGAATTGTGACTTACAAAAAAATGTGGAAGTTCCTTCAAGATCTCTCAATTTCACATAAATAAAAGTAAAAATGGAAAACAGGCATATTTCAGTATTTTGCAAATAAGTGTTATAAACTGACTAATGGAGTTTCCCAAAGTTAATACTTACAGGTAGCAGAATTTAAAATCCCATTTATTATACCAAGTTTACTGAATTCTAGGATCTGCCACCATAAAAAGTTTCTACAAACAGACTTTTCTAGTATTTTTCCTGGAAACTTTTCCTTTTTTGTCCACTCTTACAGTTCAGTTTACTTGAAACATTCCTGAAATTGTTTATTCAAATTAAGCCACCTACTCACAACGCAGTGTAGAAACAATGCAGGTCTTTCAAATAAATCTCAACAGGAAATTATGCTGAGCAGAAGTTATGAAAATGCAGTTCACTATTTCTTTTTTATTTCTCTTTTTATTTAAAGAGGGTATCTAATGTTATATGCAGGCTTGGCACATAATGTCCCCAGGCACCACTACTATGATAAAGAGTTTCTATCCAACATGTCACTGTAAAACCAAGTCTATTGCTGAGGCTGACAGGCCATCAGCATTGCCAGAATGACCAAAAGGAGAAATACAGTATGACTTACAGTATGTTTTGGTTACATAGAAAGCTTATGTAACTGGCCATCCAATGTCTATCCATCCACATTCTAACTGCTTTATCAAATACAGGGTCACTGGGGAGCTGGAGCCTATCCCAGCAAGAAATGGGCGCAGGCATTATCCACACTGGACGTTACACTAGTCCATCACAGCCATTTAAGGTATTTCAAGACAATTAGTGAAATAAGCACTGTGATGCTCAGAAATATTAATTGAAAAAGTATAGTACATTAAGGTAAAACCACATCCAGATCTAATATAAACATGAAACATAGCAAACAACATGCAATATATTTTGTCTGGAAGAACCAACTTTTATACACAATTCAAACTTCAGGAATTCCAAGTGTTCACATGGACCTAACAGCAGAACTTGCATGAATGAGGGAAATTCAAGAAATCTGATCAAAGGAAGCTTCTTGTGACATCTGTAAATGTAAAGTACAGTAGCTTCTCTGGTCCTGTTTGGTACTAATGTTTCAAACATGAAACACTGATAGACTCTATAGTTTTACATTTCTCCCCTACAGTAGCTCATTTAATGCATGTATTGATACATTTGGTATTTTGTATCACCTACCTTTGTTGTGTGACAATTTTTCAGAAAGAACATGTTACTAAGGTCTTGTACAAGGACAAATAATGAAAAATAACTGGACAGACTTATTGAATTGTTAAAACAAGAGAGATATTGTTCTCCTTGTGTCACTGAGAACAAGCCTATTCAAACAAGGAAAATTAATAACAGAAAAGAATTTCAATTTAACACCGTGGAACTAAAATCAATCAATTTTGTATCTGCCCTTGAAATGGTACATTTTTTGAATCACAAAGTAAGCATTTTACTTCAAAACATTCTTTCAAAGAACAGCTCTCCTCTGGATTTTGTTTTCCTCCGCAGTATAATAAAGGGCGGTATTGTTTCCTTTGTTCTACAACATTATTTGCAGGATGCATTTTAGTACAATGAAACTGTGTAAAAACACAAAGTGTTACTGCTCTGAAGCAGTGATTCACAAAGAGTATCAACGGTGTTTTCTCCCTTAAAACAAAAGAAATACCCATTATTAATACTTCTGTTATGATGATGTCCTGATCTTCTTGTCCTGTTTTATAACTTTTTCGTCTCTTCATGATACCAGCCTCTCAAGCATCTTTTCCTGAATCCGTTCAAACTACCTCAAATTCAGACTTTCAAAATCTGACCTACTGTACACTACCTTCTCCACCTTTCCAGATCTACCAGTATTTATTTTGAATCCATAACCTTTTCTCACTCTTTCACCACCAAGAGCCTCAGTGTTATGTGATGCTTCTCTTTCCTGCTCTTAGCACATCTCTTTCCCTAAAACGTCACCTTTGGCTAAAGCAGCTTCTGCAGGGCCTTCTCTTTCCCCAACAACTTACTCTGTACAGCTCAGATGGTTCAATCCTGTGTTCAAATCATCTCTCTTCATCTCATCCAAAATCCTAGCCTCAACTCGTTATCTTTGCACTTAACTAGCTTCCCATATTAACTTTTATCCAATTTAAGATCCTTGACCTTTGCTATTGATCTCTTCATTACTCACCTCCCTCCATTCTCAGGCTCTCTCCTGATTACTTCTCTTGCCATTTCTGCTCACCTTCTGCCAGCCACTGAATTCCTCCTTATTTTCTCTCACACGTTCCTCTGTTGCACCCCATGCTGCAGTTTTGCTGCAGTTTGGCACTACAGTACATCACCTCTAACCACATTCTTATAATGAATAATCGCCTGGTCGGATTGTACCTGTAGATCCTAAAATCAAACCCTATACAGCATTTTCTTGTTATGTTATGTCTTGTTATGTTAACATTGTTATGTTCTAATTGTTATGTCTTGTATAATTTAATCTAATTAGATTATGATAAAGTCTGTGATATACCTCTCTGTGCAATGTATATTTTGTAGTGTTAATTTTTCTACTTTGAATGTAAGTCAATGTTAAATGCAAAAGGATCAGAATAAAGTTAAATATATAAATCAACATTTTTTCAGAATGATCTTCAATGTTTTTAATATTTTCATATTTTAGAATACCAATTCAAAGCTGCGTATGATACTTTTAAAATTCAAAGTCAACACTATCTCAACATGTTGTTACTAACATTACAACACATAAATAAGAACAGGGGTAACTTTTCTGACTACGTTTTACTGCCAGCCATTGCCTTTACAGATCATCTTCACAATCATCTTAGAGATTCTATAAAGGCTTCTATAAAGACTCAGAGAAGTCTTTATAGAAGCCAATTTTGCTTAACAACAGAATAACAGGATTTTTGTCACTTCTACATCCTCTATACCAGCCCCTTTTAACTTTTAAAGTGTCTTCAAATCTATCGTTAACAAACATAACATTCATGAACCCTGCAAACCTTTTATAATGTTCTGTGTTTATTTTACTGTGATAGTTCTACCTTAAAAGGTAAATAGCAGTCATGTCTTTACAAGAAAGCAATTTAGTCAAATGCATTTTATTTTTACTCATCATAATTATTTAAATATTACAGCTATAACTGTTGTAAACTGCATACATTATCATTCCATTTAAAAGAATGGTGTTTCATTCAATACCTCATGAAAATAAATTTATAAATAAAAATGTATAAATAAATATATTTGCAATAAAATGCAAAAATATATTGAAAATCAAATACACATAAAACAAAGTTATTACCAGGAAAATCTTTAGTTGCATATAAAGTATACAGATAATTCATTAATTAAACATGACACACTGTACTGTAGGTAAATTGCATTATGCTGATTAGCATGTCATCAATGGGAAGTCTACTGTAAAAATCATAAGCTAGTAGCATAGAACTACTAGCTCATGGCTACTGTTGGAAGCCACACATGCTGTACACACAATCTGTGTTTCATCCTCTGCACAAGGTTGTAGATGCTGTCTTTTGGGATTCCGTCCCATTCCTCTCTTAGAGCCTGGACATGTTGTTCCAGTTTGCAAGAAAAACAGTTGCATGGGCAGCAACAGGAAATGTACTACAACTGGAGTTATGTATTAACCAGATACTTCTGCTTTGACCATCACACATGAATTATCCTATGGTCGAAGTCTGGAGTAAACAATGTGACACACCCAGGACATCTGGCTCTGGTGAAAGGAGTTCCTACTTCCTTCACTTCCAGAATCTCTTGGAATTAAGGTATTTCTACTGTCCAATAACCGACATCATCCTTCTTCTTGGACCAAAGTCTCTTCACTTCACAGGGCTTGACCTTATTTTCATTTTTATCTGAACTGCTCATATAGCACCCTGACCATTTCTTTTTTACTGGTCAGGTGACTGAAGACAGCAGTTCATTCCTCATTGCACTCTGGAAAATGTGGATCGGACAAGAACCTTGTCTCCATCTGCTTCCATCTTAAAACATCAATTAGCATATTATTCTGCATTCCTGCACCACACTTACACAAAACCTTGTTACCTCATGTGACAGTCCAGGCTTCAAAATGTGAGTTGCACAAAAGTTCTACCTATGTTGTTTCTTTCCTGGCTTGACATTAACTTGCTTTAATCAATATTCATCAGTATATGTTATGAATATACATGAATATGGTGGTACATTTTTATTGATGCTCACATACATAGTTATACTGTTAAAAACAGTATATACAGGAAGTCTCCATTTAATGTCAATGGGGACTGTAACATGGTTATATTATCAGGGAATCATATCCCGTAAGAATTAATGGAAATAGGGGTTAATGGGCACCCAGAGGACTTTAAATGTGACATATGTCTCCATAAGAATCAATGTATTTCAACAGTAATAGGAACCAGAACATGACAACATAAAACTACATTCATGTACATAGTGTACATTCACATTTTCTGTGTCTAAACAAAATGATTACCATAGTACTCCATTAAGTTGAGCACTTCGATGTAATTTAACCTTGTCTGAAACAAACAGAGTTTAGAAACAAAAAGACATGTGCATGTGAGAGATACTTTAAAATAATTAAACTGATATGTACAGTAGAACATTATGTACAGGCTACATAGTTCCATATTAAATACTGTACATATGATAAATAAGGACATCTAATATCATATACTTTAGAATAAATTACTTTTATTTTAACTTCTCTACAACATAGTTTGTAAGCACTGAATGTTTCTCTGAACTTTATTAGGATGCTTTGCATTCAGAGGATGTAAAGTTGGGACATAAAAAAGATGTAAAAAATTGCATAAACATCTCAAACACATGCAGTACCACTATAAACCAGTAATATATATCTATAATGATTTTTATATAATGCAAAGAAATTTTCCAATTATTGTACTAGACGTCTGGCCTACATTTTTAGGATGCAGTGTACAGTCCAGGTGTGTCCTATGGACGTAAAGTCAGGAAAGCCTGTTTTAGGGATTAATGAGTCAAAATACTAGATACTAGTCAGATAGGGAAAAAATATTCTGTACAACCAAGCTGATAACATTATGTAGAAGCTTAATAAAAAATATCCCAAAAGAATTGTACAGTATGTTAAGTTAAAGCAAATGCCATCCTAAAGTAAAAAAAGTCTTAAGTTCCTGGCTAACTGCTCAAGAAAATACTTACATTGTCAAGCATAATTTCAAACTCATTCATATCCATTAGTGCTAAGACCAGTTAGACATTTAATACAAAGGTGTCAGACATTAGGTGAATTTGTACTTCATGTATGAAATTCATAGAGCAGGCTGTCAGCAGTTTTACTGATGATTGCACTAGCAAACATTTTTTAATCTAGGAACTGTTGTAGGTCAACAAATATTGGGATCCCACAGTAGTAAATCACTTTCAATAAAAAATAACGTAATACCTATAAAGATAGTCAAGTGAGAAATGTTAAATATGGATGAATCCTATGTCCTAATGAAAAATATTATGTGACACATTTTTGGGGCATTTACAGTCATTACCATTTTGCAGAATGAGTGGAATTTAATCATACTCTTTTGAAATATATTTTAATTTGGCCATAAAAAAGGATTGAACAAACTCAATTTTATTAACTTAGTTGGCTAAAAAACACATTAATATAAAGCAATTACATTTTTCTTCCATGTAAAATGCTAACAGGCATTTTCTTTTCATTAGCCCAGGAGAACAACAGGAAAAAAGTATATTCTGTTACTCACACTATTCAAGTCAAATATCCAGAAGTAACTGTGCAAATGAGAAACCCATATCAAGAAAGTTTTTCCTTCCTTTGAGTCCTGTTAATTTCTGAGGGATAATATATTTGCCAAAATCTTAAACCGCTGAAGTTTAAAAGAGTGCAGAAAGCAAACTATTTTGTGCAACAAAAATTAGGAAGGTTAGTAAAGCTCTCTAGAGCTTTTTCCTGCTTATAAAGGTATAATTATAGGTAACAAAAGTAACTTCTTAGGTCCCAATACAATATATTAAATGGAAACCGATTTTCTTAAACACTATGACAAGGCATCCCAACAGCAGCCTAGATGCAAAATGTTTCCCTTCATTCGTCTTCAGCCCACTGAAACTGACCTTGATCTCTCCGTGACATTCAAGTGTTCTACCAGTGATTTAGTGATAACCCAATCCAGAATTTTTAAATTGCTTTTTCAGCACAAAATTTTTACAATAGATGGGATTATTTTAAAAGCAGCACACATAAGGTATTGTTTTGTGAAAACGTATAACCCAAAGCAAAAACAAAAATTCTCTGCTTTGAAAAAGAGAAGCTGAACTCCATTTCTGCACTTCTGGAGCACCAAATTCACATATTTGTTGTCTCACTTCTCTCAATCATCTCATTTCAATGTCTCAATTGTCTCAATTTTAATTACACAATAATGTTTAAATGTGATATATATTCATATCCCTGTATGAAATCTGAGCACTTACAGTATGTCCCTTTTTTGCACCCCTTATGAACTACTGTATATAATGTAAGCTTACAAAAAATGTGACATCACATGAATGATAATATGGGTTTGTGAGTTTACACTAGTAAAAGACACTATTTCATCCACCATCATTAGACTTCAGCAGTGTTCTCCATTCATACAAAGCACCTGTGATCAAACCTAGTGGTGAATGTACAGCTGAAATGTCCTAGGAGAGACTAATCTGAGGTACTGCTTCCCTACAGAAAACATCTGCATGTGCTAGAATAATATGTCATCTAGCAAAACTCACAAATCTCATTGTAGTCATTGGTAACTCACAGCAGTCAGCATCCACCCAGGCTCCCTAACAATGGCAACTTTATGACTTTATGACCACGCTAAATAACTGATGTTTGCAAATCAACATGAATGTTAACCCTCTGGATACCTGTATAGTACTGGAGCTTACTGTAAAATCTAAGCTTTAATTTACATTTGGTCATTTTAGTTTATATAGAAAATCCCTGAAAGGCTTTCTGTATATAAGAAAAATATTGGTGGTACTAATGTAAAAGTGTTGAAAATGGGAATGTTTGTAGTCCATTTCTTGCCTGTTGTAATCTTACCACACAACTTTATGAAGATACTATACAGTAAATACACTATGAGGAAAAAAATAAACTTTTAGAAACAAGTTCAGTATAATTTTGGGGAAATCATACACAATATAATATTGGCAAATAAAGTAAAATTTGCCTTAAGCTTTGCTAAACTCTGAGTGCAGGCACTGCTTAGGTGGCATTTCTAAATTTTCTTTCACATATTTTAGCAGTTTTGCTTCCTGGCAATACTGGAGTTCATAGCCTCCTTAAATGTAGACTCTACATAGCAAATTGTTTATTTAGCAGAAACATAAAATTATAAATTACTCCCAAGCATGCATGACACAAGATGCACTGTACATTATATTTGGCCAAATGGCTAATGTTCACAGATAGTCCCATGGTAGGTATTTGGACATATTTATAAATGAGTACAGTGCATAAGGAATTGCTGTATATATTAGCCAAAGGATAAGACTTTAAAACACTTTCATTACATCAAGAATTTATTACATTGTATTATAAGGTTAGAAAAAAGGAAATGGAAATATTCTGTTTGAATAAAAAACAATCACATGATTTTTTAACTTAGCTCTATATTTAATGGAAAAATTTAAAAAGCTCCTTCCCTTGTTAATTAGGGCGAGAAAGAAGAAATATCCTTGAGCATTTTCTTCTACCATGCCAACCTTCAATTCAATACATACTGTAACAACCTGGTAAATGAAGACCACTTTCAGTCCCCTGCCAAAAGAGGTATCATACAGTACATACCCATGTGAGGCGTAACTAAAGCAGAAAATCCTCACAGGAACAACTGATCATTTAATTTCTTAATCATTGGATGTTTTGCTCTTATATTCCTCACTAGTTAACAATTCTCACAAAATGTAAGGCTAATCAGTCATTTTAAAATGTATTGTCAGAGCAGACAATCAAGTTCTGATCATTCGTTTCTCCCTGCTTTGCTTTGGGACATCAATTCGAGAGATTACCTGAAATAGGTGTTTAGCATGTAAAACATAATAAAATAAAATAATAAAATAAAAAAATAAAAAAAAATAATTATTTTAATAAGAATAAAAAATATTCATGAATATGACAACAAGGACAAAATAAATAGAAAATGCAAAAGATCCAACCTACCCATTTAGTTTTTATACTAACCACAGAACTGCTTAAGTTTTTTTTTTACATTAACTACGTCTGTTTTTGACACATGCTATTACAAATAAATAAGGAAATGTATTTACTAATAATCTATGGTGCCTTTTTCCTGTTTTCACTGCTGCAACAGAATTTTTCTCAAAGATATGGCTGAAACTTTGGCATTTTGTCTTATGCACAGATTCAAATGTCTGTGTTAATTTTCTGTCTTTTAATGTGTCATTAAATTCAATACATTCTTACACGTACTGTACACTCTCTAACCTCACTCAGGCATTCTGACGTGATGGCAACTGTAAAAGTTATTTGCTACAAAATACAACTGGAAATATGTGCTGCATATGATATCCTTAAAGAACATGTGGACGAATGAAAACTAGAATTATGCCCAGAACCTAAACTGGAATTAGGATTGCCAGCAGCACTACTGCTCCATCTCAACACTCTACAGTTCAGGACACCAATAACCAACTCTTCCTCCCTGAACTGCAGGAGGTTAGACAAATCCCTCTACCCTCTCCACCTGACTTCTGATATACTGCCTTCTGCTACTCCTGAGGAACGTCCAATTATACACAGGACCAATCAGATTAACCCTTTTCTGCTTGAGGAATTTCTTTCCACGGGAGTCCAATCAGTCAATCAAGGCAGGTGTGTCCAATTTACTCTCTAGAAGGAGGAGGATTTAACTAAACCTCCATAACAACTTATCTGCACCAAGATACCTACCTACGGTATTATGAAGTCACTTAACTACCCAGTTTCACATAAGATATTACACATAAACTAAAATGTCTTACAATTACAGTAGGTTTTCACTGTGTGGAAACCTAAAAAGCATCATATTGCAGCATGCCAAGCCTGTGAATAAAATTTTCATAATAAATAAAATGAAGTCATTACAATTAATAATAATTCCTTAGACTTATAAAGTGCATTTCTGGGCACTCCACTCAAAGCACTTTACAGATAACAGGAACTCCCCTCAACCACCACCAATGTGCAGCATCTACCTGGATGATACTGTATGTCAGCACCCCTACCCCGATTATTAGGAGGACATGATATGTAAAAGCCAAGAGGAAATTTGGCCAGGATGCCAGGGTAATACCCCTACTCTTTTGGAGAAGAACCCAGGGATTTTTAATGACCACAAAGCATCAGGACCTCAGTTTTAAATCTCATCCAAAGGACAGCACCTTTTTACAGTATAGCATCTCCATTACTATATTGGGGCATTAGAACCCACACAGACCACAGGATGAGCATCCCCTACTGGCCCCTCTAATAACTCTTCCAGCAGCAACCTTAGCTTTCCCAGGAGGTCTCCCATCCAGGTACTGACCAGGCTCACATACAGTACTTAGTTTTTGTCAACCGTCGCGGTTCCGTGAGGTCTCGTGACCTCCGCCACCCCGTTTCATCCCACAACACCTGGGGCGCAAAACCGGGTCTCCGGAGTAACGCAACAGGGAACCAGCCACATGAGCTAAAGGAGACCTCCCTCAACCCAGGCAGCTGAGCTCCCTGCTATGCGCAGTGAGGGCAATGATGTCACCGTATCCGAACTAGCTCTGCTACAAAAGCCGGGTTGCTCTCCCGTGGAGGATGATATTTAGACCCTATGCGGGAGAGTCAAGGGGGAGTCAGGAAGCAGTCTATAAGTCCATCGCCGGGAGATCCATCAGGAGATGCAGACAAACAGGAACACATGACGAGACAAGAATCCAGGAAATACGGAGCTCTGTTCTAAGCCCAAGGCTTTGCCCTCAGGCTTCCTCCTGAAGCCTGGTGGTAGGCAGGCCATCGGGCTACCGTGTTCCAAAGCTGAGCCCCGAAGGCAGGAAGGAGTAAACTTTAACAGGGAAGCTAAAGCAAGGCACAGCAGGAAATAATGTAGCTAATAAAGACTAACATGAGGAGGTTGGAGAGCCCTCTGTAGGAGAGGATGGTGACTGTAACAGTACCCCCTCCTAGAAGGGCAGACTCCGGGTGCCCTTATAAAATAAAAACGAAGGTGACTATATAAACCAGGGACAGCTAAAAGCCAAGACTATATACTGTACAACTAGGAAAGGTTACTATATACAATAATGACTATTTACAATGGGAAAGTCACCAAAAAACATGAATATATACAGGGCGGGCAATCCTCTCTTTGAAAAAATACCAAGAAAGAGAAAAATAAAAAAAAATCCAAAACAGGCAGACTTTCCAAATCAAAACAATCTGAGTCCAGACGACAAAAAAAGAAAAAAAATCCTGATGGGGACCCAGGTATTTTGGAATGCCATCCGCGGGGTCTTAGTAGAAGGCTCAGCTTTCTGTCACGGGAGCTGGTTCAGACTCTCATGAATTGCGTAAAGACCCTATGCGTGATGGTATAATCCGGAAGAGTCTGGAGAAGGACATCAGGGAAGGCACAGCAAGGTAAGGTCAGGATGACAGACAGGGGATGGTGACTTGAGTGATCTGGTGCACAGGAGGCATGAAGTAGGCTAACGAGTCCAAGGAAGTCCAGAAGGGAAAATCGGGGCGCGGTCCGTAATCCAAAAACCGGGTGGTCCATCCATGACAAAGACAGTTAACACAGGGAATGGGAATGTTGAAACAGGAACGTTGAAGATTAAAATCATAATGAGGCAAGGTGCTCCAAGCCCCGGACTCAGAGGTCAGGACGCCGTGGTGAAGCCTATGCCCTCAGGCCATTTCTGTGCCCGATGGTAGGCGGGCTTCTGGGCGTCCTTCTTCCAAAGCTGAGCCCAGAACTACGGAGACACCAAGCTTTAATAGGGAAACGGGGATAGGAAACAGCTGGGAGAAATAAAGCTGGGAACACAACGAAAAAGGTAGGAGCGCCCTCTAGAGGAGGGAAGACGACCGTGACAGGTTTGTTCAAATAGGTCTAGTAACATAAACAATGCCCCAAAGTGAATTTTGGGGGATGCAATAAAACCGAACTGAATAAAAACACAGACACATTAAGACATTATCACAGTCAAGATATTTGCTTCCAGGGTGAGGGATATACTGTATATATATCTAATATATATATATATCCCTCACCCCTGGAAGAAAATATATATACAGTAGGTCTTCTGTAATATATAGGTCTTCCCTCATACATTAAAGACACCAACCACACGCTCCAACTTTTTAATGATTTCCAATTTCAGGGCACTGAATGCTACATTTTTACCATGGACATCAAATCTCTTTACACTGTCATTCCCCATAATGACGGCCTTACAGCCCTCAAGCATATGCTGGACAAACGCACAGTGCTTGATCCACCCACCCACACCCTGGTACGCCTTGCAGAATTGGTCCTCATATTGAACGCATTCTCTTTCAATAATCTTTTTTTACCAACAGGTGAGTGGAGTTGCCATGGGCACCAGAATGGGACCCGGCTATGCCAATATTTTTGTCGGCTAGGTAGAAGAACGCTTCTTCGCTTCCTACACTGGCTACTGTATGTCCCTGACCTCTACAAGCGATATATTGATGACTGCGTCGGTGCCGCCACATGCTCCAATGACCAGCTTGAGTGCTTCCTGCACCATTTCACCAACTTCCACCCGTCCCTCAAATATACGGTTAACATATCTTCCACTACTCTTCCGTTTCTAGACATCAACTTCTCCATCAACTACCCCAGACTCTCCACTTCGGTTTACTACAAACCCACAGATTCACACAGCTATCTCCTGTATAGCTCATTTCACCCCAAATACACTAAAAACTCTCTCCCTTTTTCACAGTTCCTTCGGCTATGACGACTATGCAGCGACAACATCGACTTCGAGAACCAAGCCCTCAAAATGTACTCCTTTTTTATCAACAGAGAATATCCCAGCAGTGTTATTGACAGGGCCCTTTCCCAAGCCAAAAACACCCCTCGGACCATCAACCCAATCAGGATCCCTCCGTAACAACCGCATTCCCTTGGTGCTTCCCTACTACCCCAACACACTTCCTATCCCCAGGACTATTAACGACAACTTTTCCATCCTACAGGATGATCCCTCCATTGGGGCCCTCTTTTCTGACCGCCCCATCATCTCATATCGCCGATCACCTAATCTGCGCAACTTCCTTGTTCACAGCTCCCTTGACCGCCCTCGGCAACCATCCACACCAGGCACTTTCCCCTGCAACAGAGCTCGCTGTATCACCTGCAAGTATACATCTAACACCACACTCATTCAAGGCCCCTCAGGACAATTCTTGATCACCTAGATGGCATCTTGTACCTCCAGCAACCTTATTTACTGCATCTCTTGCAGTAAATGCCCAGTTTCTCTCTACATTGGAGAAATAGGAAGGAGACTTGGAGACTGCTTCAGAGAACATGTCAGGGCTGTAAAGATTAAAGATCTCTCCAAGGCCATTGTTTCTCATTTCACCTCTGACGACCACAACCACACTAATCTCTCCGTCTATGTTCTTAAAGATGGTTTTCCGAATTAATACATCAGAAAGACTACAGAAACCAAAATTATCCTGCAGCTAGGATCACACCTTTCCCCATCTCTTAACAACAGACTACTTTTCTTTTAAATGTTCTCCATTCATTGGAAGTTTCATTTCACACCTCTCTACACCTATTCTGACTTCACACCTCTTGATTGGCCTCTCTTTCTGTCCCCTGCTCCCACCTCTCGCTCCTTCTCTCTTCCAGCCTTTGTTCTCCCGCTACATTACCTTTGCTTAATGCCTTGTTTTCTCACACCTGAAGAAGGCTCCAAGGCCGAAACGTTGTGTTTTCTTTCTTCTTTTTTTCAGCATGGAATAAACCTATTACTTGTTCCTTTGCAGCCTACGCATGCTGACGCAGCTACCCACCTGAACTATATGTAATATATACTGTATGTAAGTAAAAGAATACATTCTGTTTACTCAGAATTATTATATGGGAATTGCTGATTGTAAACCTCTGATCAAGAGTCATAACAGGTGTGAAATTAAGAGAACCCTACGACTCTCTGCAGAGAAACCCTTCAACAGCTTGACATTCCACTATGCAAACTCTAAAACTGGCACATGCTGCTTGAAGAGACATATCTTTTCATTCTGCCCAAGACTACATAGGCAGTTCCTCACAACTTGCAATACGACTCCAGGATCAGCTATTGTACAGAGACACTTTTTCTGAAGCATAGCATTTGAGCTGATAGCAACTAACCAGGTAGCATAAAAGTGACTGCATAGATGAGCAGAGCAACAACAGAACAGTTGTGGCTGAATTCAGTCTAAAATCTGCACTTATCTGGGCTGTATCATTCTGTGCCTGTAACCAACACTCCTAGTAGCACCTAAACTGGTCAAGAACAGTGGCTATTAGCTTTTGTAAACTCTCCTTCTAGCTGCTCAATAGCAGATCCTGTGGTTGACTGACCATCTTCTGAACTGTCATTTTACATTCAGATAGCCTTGTATCCTCTGAAACCCATATTTATTTATCTAACCAGAACAAAAACCTTCTCATTTTCTGAGTGTCCTAGAAAAAAAGTCCACACATTAACAAGAAAATAGTACACCAGTGTGTTATTAAGCTGCTTCCTAAAGATGCCATGCACATCTTCAGTTTCTCCAGCTATAATAATCAACTTCTTATTCATGGAGCAATTTGGTAGAAATAATTGGAGGCTTAAAAATGAATTGGCGGCTTAGTGTTAGATTACTTGTTTAGAAAGCAAGCATTTTGTTAACTGTTAATTTTCCTCTAAGATTAAATTCATTGATCAAAGTCAAAGGTAAACGTTTTTTTCCACTGTTATGAATGTTCTTGTTTATTAAACTGAATACCTGTATAATCAGTGGTTCAAGCAACCTTTCCACTGTTATAGTCCTGATCTGAAGATCCTTAGGGTCGATTTTCAGCTGAAGATTTTGTAGCAGTGTCATTTTACCTATGAGAAAAAGAAGCAAAAAAACACATAAAATTATCCACTGCACAATAATAATTCAGTATTAAAAAAAACTCCCTTTGGTTTATATCAGTTAACTACATCACACAGTACAATTATTGGAGTTCCACATTAATACAGACCTTAAGGAGATATATCACAGATGAATCAATTATTTTACTTGACATCTGAGTCTTCTAAAATAGGCTTTGACAAAACAGTCTAATTATAAATATCATATTGGATAAATACTACAGAACATGCATACAGTATGTAGTTTAATAATTAGAATATTAATGGAATACATGGTTACTCTGAGTGATTAAATATGAACAAAGTGAAAAATGTTATCAACTAATCAACAATTTTAAATCTAATTCTCAAAGATAAAGATTCATGTAGCTACTGTAAAATTAGAACCATTTATAAACTAGAAACTTTTACCTTAGTATGTGACCCTGACCAAGGTATTCCTAGTAGATTATAAATAGGCTGCAGGCTTCCTTGCATTGCAAAAAATAAACTCAAGCTTTGCGTAGTATTCTATATTTAGCACGCCAACAGTTTCTCATCAAAATGAAACTTCGATTTGGTTAGTTAAATTAAGAACAAAAATATATTTATAAAAACGTTTACATGTCAGAATACAGAAAAACTTGCAAAGTTACAAACTTTTATTACACCGTAATTATCCAAGAAACACTTACAATGTGTCAAAATAGTTGCACTCTGTGTCCAAGCATTCAAATGAGTTATGAAAAAAAAAATTAAAATATACAAATTATTTTATGTCCCTGCAAAACGCATTCTCCGCTTATTTAGTGGGGGTGACTACAGTGTACAGGAAAACACCTGGTGGCTTTCGTTGTCATTACATAATTAAAACGAGCTGGTGTTTTCCACTTAGTTAATTCAACTATTATATGTATATAAATTACACATAATGACAAAGCTTAAAAAGACTAAAACATCTTGCACGGAAAATTTCCGCTACCGGTGGTGAACTGTATAAATTTTGACTTATTAAGGCACGAAGTGTCCGTCATCTGTTTCAATGCACTCGCTACAACCGCATACCCTTTTAAATAATTAATTAAAACAATTGATTCCCTTCCAAGAAAACATTGAAATTACCATTTAAAGTTTATGATTTAGTAGACCATTCGAAACAGTGACGTTTTAAATGAGATATCAAAATTACGAACTAGTGAGAAAGAAATAGCAAAACACGCATTCTTACCTTCCTAAGTCTAAAGCACAGAAAACTGTTTTACTGACAAGGTTTAGCTGATGTACAATGAACTTTTTCCACGCCTGCAGAGCACAAGTTGCAAGCCACAATCCAGTTAAAAGAAATTCAGCTGGTATTGCCCTCCCCCCTCTGTTCGCTTGCCAGTCATGCGCTCCAATGCCTACTTAAAACTGTCAGCCTAGCTACAGTTGGCGCATGATTTCATTGACATCCACTTGCTGCTTCTGAAAATATCCGAATGACAGGAGAGCTTCGGAGAGGTTAACACAGCTAACAAGAAGCAGGCCCCTTCCTCATAGAGAATCTACTGTACCAGCACCTGGCAGATATACAGTCAATACTGTATGTGTTCTTTGCAGAACAATTCTAATAATCACCTTTATTTTATATAGTGTTTTTAATGGTACAGTACATCCTCTCAGGTTACATGTTCAACTTCTCAAGCCTTCCAATGGCAAGTTCCACATTTCAGATAAAATCAAAATCCCTGTTTATAGTGATATAAAGAACTCTGTAATCCCTTTCAGTCATTTCAGACAGAATGGACATCAGTGACATGCTAATCACTTATACAATTCAATATTGACAAAGGAGAATATAGAAATGTTTAAGTATACTGTACTGACCTTTCCATTTAAGGAATCAATGAACATTTGACCTCTGTATATATGCAACTCTATATTAGTTATTAATTTTATTTATTTTCGTTAATTAACCCAATATTTTTCAATTCAGACTTCAATTGAATTTTTTTAATCTATGGATTAAGCAGAAAGAAACTTTTGTACTAATACCAACAAAGATATACTTTTATGGGGTGGATGTCAGACTGAATATCATGTACCAAGATGAATCCCAAAATCCAGAGTATATCACAGTAGTTTAGGATACAAGATGGGATATCATCTAGGATCAGTCCATCACAAGAGAACAATTAAGACACACCAGTTAACTTAGCCACCATTTCTTTTGGGAGCTGGGAGGAAACCACAGCACCTGGAATAAACCCACATGAACAAGGGGAGAAATGCAAACTCACACAGAGTCTGAACTCCTGCACCGTAGTCCAGAAATGAATCCAGCAACTATGATCTATGGAACAGCAGTGCTAGACACTGCACCACAGCTCTGAACCAATGGTGTATTGCAGTACATTGTAATTCCAACAGTGCAACTGTCACGTTTTCTCACACATCCCCAGATTTAAACCTAGGGCTTTTGCATGAGGCCCTGCATGGTGCAAGGTTAACAGATACTGCCGTTTGTACCTCTGCTACATTTGGTGTTTCATCCTGTGTCCCATACACACTACAGTGTCTCTCAAACAAGCCTTTTCATTTTAGTACAGTGGGGTGCATGCTTAATCCTTGGTAGGGTAGCTCTTGCAATTGAATTAAGCATACTGTATACAGAGTTTAAAAGCTCACATCTGACTGATTTCAATTAAATTTGTCAGGAATTTAAAAATAAAGAGCAGAGCAACAGTGCTATATACCGTATATGCTTAACAAAATAAGTGGTTTACAGTAAGTGGCCAGTACCCTACTTTCCATGCTGTTTTACATTAATGGGCAATAGTATATACTCTTAAAAATTGTTTTAAAACAACAAGCTTTTTTTGGTTTTATTGAGGACAGGCGCTTGCTGGATTCTATTCTTGTTGGTTTTCGTTAGTGAGTGATTAATGTGATTATGCAAAAATAAGAGAATACAAATTATAATATAATACATAATTTAATTGAATGAGATCTGCATAAATGGTTATAATAAGTTATTGCTGTCCACTTATGTTGGCCACCTGGATTATACTTTTTCTCCAGGTGAGGGTAATGGCAATATAATATTTGCTTATCACCATATTTTTCTAATTATCTAATTTTCTAGCTTTTCCTTTCAAATTCTACTGCAGTACGCAGTCATAGATATTTGAGGGTAAAACAAAAGCCAGTAACTATTTACACTCTTTGTTTATTAGTTTGGATTGTAGCATTTGGACACTAAATTCAGCGAAAACCAGGCTGACCTCTTTTCACTGAAACACTAAATTACAGTGAAATAAACAAGTTAAAACCTCATGAAATACCCTAGGCACTGCTTATAATTGCCTTCCTTTTGGCAATAGGATTTTTATGCAAGGAGATGAATTATTGAAGCAAGCATTTGTTATTAACTGAAGAACTCTAAAGAGAGAATTTCAATAGAGGAACATAACCTATCTCAGAACTGCCAATAAGAATCATATCCATTCTCCACATGAGTGTGATGCAAAAGAGCTGTAATTTTTGCAAAGATACTGTAACACTTCAGAGAAGCTGAATCACGTTAGGAGCAACATCACAGACATTTCCCAGTAATCCATCCATCCTTTTGCCAACAGATTTATCCAAAGCATCTACCAGTGTATCTTTGGACTATGGGACAGACCCAGAACACCTGGAGGAAACAACACAAACACAGGGAGATCAAACAAACTACACACAGGTAGCAGACCAAGAATTGAAACCAGAGCCCTAACACAGCAAGGCAGCAATGCTAACCACTGTGCCACCATGCAATCCTATTTCAAAAATATTAATACTTCATATACAGTATAAGCATTTTAAACATTCTAAGGATGCTTATGATGCAAAAGTTTAGTATCATTCAGATACAATATTGAGAAGCTACCCACTAGATAAATCTGAAAGGCAGTTAGGCACATATTAGGTTGGAATTGCTAAGTAAAGTTTCATCCCTGAGGATGAATGTGAGAAGAGAAAGAAAGATATAGCCATAGCAATTAAACAAAGTGTAGCTCACCAGCAGCCATATCACTCTGCAATTCACAACTAGTAACCCACTGAAGCTAAGCAGGTGTGAGCTTGGCCAGTACCTGGATGGGAGACCTCCTGGGAAAAACTAAGGTTGCTGCTGGAAGAGGTGTTAGTGGGGCCAGCAGGGGGCACTCACCCTGCAGTCCATGTGGGTCCTAATGCCCCAGTATTGACTGGGACACTATACTGTAAAAAGGCGCCATCCTTCAGATGAGACACAAAACCGAGGTCCTGACTCTCTGTGGTCATTAAAAATCCCAGGGCGTTTCTCGAAAAGAGGAGGGGTGTAACCCCGGCATCCTGGCCAAATTTCCCATTGGCCCTTACCAATCATGGCCTCCTAATAATCCCCATCTATGAACTGGCTTCATTACTCTGTTCTCCTCCCCACTGATAGCTGATGTGTGGTGAGCGTTCTGGTGCACTATGGCTTTCATCGCATCATCCAGGTGGATGCTGCACATTGGTGTGCCCCATTACCTGTAAAGCGTTTTGAGTGGAGTGTCCAGAAAAGTGCTATATAAGTGTAAGCAGTTATTATTATTATTATAGATCAACAAAATGAATTTGTTTAAAGTCACAGGTATAAGGGGCTTGCTTTTTCATAGAAAATATCAATTCTTCCTCTTCATTTAAATAAGCCATTCTGCAATAACTAGTCTAAATTAGAAAAGTGGCTGAAAATTAACTTCAAATTTTTTCAGTTTCAAAAATATATTTTGACTTTTTACGCATTTCATAAAAGATTCCTATAACAGAAAGAAAGAAAAATTGGGAAAGGTGATTAAGATCCAGACTATACTCTCAAATGAAAGATTAATAAAAATATCTGTAATGTAGCTGTACAAATGATTGTACTATGATTGCTCTACAGTGATTGTATACACACTATACATTTAATTCATATATATTACAATTATAATCTCCAAGGTCCACAAAATTATTCTAATTTAGTAATAGACATGAAACCCCAATATGAAGTCTGTAGAAATAAAACGTCTTAATAAAATGAAAATTAATTTCCATAGAGATCTGTCACAGCTTAACCTTACTAATTAGTCTACACAGAGATGGTGGAGAATCTATTAATGTTTTTGTTTCGTAACATATTCCTTTCCTGTAACATACTAAGTAAACAACAATATTTTCTGCAATTTCACATGTTAATGGGACTGGCAGTGAAACCGAATTTGTTCTCCATGCTCCAAATTCAACATGCCCTTTAAAGAATGCAACACCCACTTCAGGAATGTGTAAAAATACGCCATTAGTAAAACATTTATTTCATCCTGTGCTGTTTGATGGTGGACATCACAGTGCAGCCATGGTTAAGTCAATACTTATTATAAAAACTGAACTGTACATCACAGGTTCTGAAAAGTAGCTGTGAAAAGAAGTAAAAACAATAAGATGTGTATGATTACTTCTCAAATGTGCATGCTGCTCATGTACAGTAAGAACTTGCCAGAAGGGAGCCATTTCAGATGCCCTTCTTTTTGTTAACAGTAGTAGGAAGTAATATACTGTATATATATTATCACTCCTTCAATTCATAGAACTTTCTATTTCATTTTATTTTCCAGTTATTTCATTTAAGAAAAGTGCAACACTTACCTACTCTGTACATCTTGTGATTCAGCTTTGATTCAGATATGAAACATTTTGTCGTTTTTTTTTCATTTATAATACTGTACATACAAAAATTACAAGTAATAGGTTTATTCCATGCTGAAAAAAAGAAGAAAGAAAACACAACATTTCGGCCTTGGAGCCTTCTTCACGTGTGAGAAAGACAGGGCAGAGGGCATGCAAAAATTAGCTTGACTTAAATTTAGCTAAAATATTAAGCATGTGAAATTGGTAGGTTTTCGTAGGTTTTTTTCATTAGCAGATAGCCTGCAATATTCACGTCACTGTCACCTCATGGCCAAAATCCATCTGTGAATCTGTGAGCAAAGAGGATTGACAGGCAGCCACACTCTGATTTCATTGCTTGCATTCCAAGCTTCTGAAATCTGATCAGGACCAGTCACTGTGGCAGCATTAGGCAAATTAATTCAAGCCAATTTTCTTTTTAAAGTCAAAGAGAACTAGGCCAGTGAAGCATTGCTTGGAGTCCAGCCAAAACATGCTGTTAAATGTTACCAAATTCAAAATTTCGTCATAACAGCAAGATTCAATATGAGATACTGTACGCACTTCTAGCAAAACAGGAACTACAGAAGGTGTCTGCATTTACTTAAATGTGATGTGCTTAGATTTCAAAAACAAGAAATGTTAAAAATAACCATTTATAATGATATACGCATTCCAAAAACCTTCTTCTCTGGAGTCTCTTAAGCTGTAGCAACAAAAACTACCAAGAGAAAGAAGACAATAAGAAACCATTCTCATGTCTGCTATACAGATATCTCCTTTCCTGTTACTGTTGCTCTGATTGGCAAATGCAGTCTAATCTTTGGATATATGGTAGAATTAATTGATTTCACAGCTTTGTCAATGTCATTGTTTTCTCTGCATAATCTTTGCAGTTTTTTCATTTGAGAAATGAATGGAAAAGTACATAATATCACATTAAAGCAAACAGCTTCCAAAGCAGCACCTACCGCAATGACACAGCAGATGTATCTCACTGAGTCAACACCTCCACATGCCACAATAAGTACATTTTTAAAAATGTACAACTGTTGGGATTTTAAAGCTCTTTAGTGATGAAACTTGAATGTGCCCTGAAGATAAGAAGGTCTTAGGGAATCTTAATTCTCTGACTGGAGCAACAAACTCACAAATAGGGGTCTGTGGAATTCTGAAGCACATGGCCCTTGCTCTTGCATCCTGAGGAATTTACTGTGTGCAAATGAAACTATGTACATAAAATGTACTCATACTACAGACTGCATCAAAGATGTGTGGATTGTTGATTGTTAGGATTTCCTTTTTCACTTTTCTTCAGATTTTATTTTTCACAATTTCTGATTTTGTTGTACAACGCTTGACCTGTCATAAAACTAAAAATTTTACCATGTTGTTTGAAAATAACATGAAATTAATCTTTTTCTTCATCATGTACTGTCACACACAAAAACACCTACATGACTACTGTGCCCAAAAAACCATCTTGTATCTGGATTTGAAAGGTTTCTGCTTTGATGGTTCATTTGTTTAAGATGGGTCTGAATGTACTGTATATGATTTCAATAAAACAGGAAATGCAGCCCATCTTTTGGTTAAAAACGCAATGATTATCACTTTTCCTGTTGTAGAAACTTGATCTTGACCTCTGCTGTTCTTTTACAAATTCTAAACACCCAATGTTTCACTTGCCTTGGGACTCAAACCCATTTTCTATACCACACATTTCATAGAATATCTTGATCAGCTACTCTTTTACACATGAGTGAAAAATCTCATTCCATTACCCTTCAGCCATTTGTTAATGTATACCCTTAGATGATATTCACTCCTTAATATCCTCATTCTTTATCTCTCCCCTCAGTGCTTAATCTGCTCTGCATCTCATGGCAAGCATTACGTTTGTTGTGGTCTGTGATACGTTGGTTCTGAGATTAAGGTTCTGAGATCAAGGCACATACTGAGGTCAGAAGTGATCAAAAGGGAACTACTTGCATTGCAAAACAGGATCCTCTGGGCTTTTTCAAAGTGAACATCATAAATACATAAATATATGTCTTGGCAGTTCATGTGAAGTGCACTGATGTGTACAGTCTTCATAAGACACCTTGTTATGGGATTTACTATAAGACATGTCAAATAGTTTCTGCAGACATCTTATATTTAGAGCTTCTGGTTTTCCTAACTATGAAAAAAACAAACCTGCATCATGAGGGCAATTTAAGGCAAACGTGCAGAAAAGTGTTCAGAAGAAAAAGGGAAATATGGAGGTTTGCTAAACTTTGAAATTCGCTGGAATTACTCATCCAGGATTGTCGTGGTAGAAAATGGTTTTTAGCTGGTGTTGCACTGCTGTAATGTATTGAAACTTATTTTATTTGTCATATAAAACTGATATTTGTTTTTTTCTTTAGATAAATATTTGGAAAACATATTACTCTAATGTGTCAATATGATCAGAAGGCTTAGTGAATGCACCTTGTTAAAATTGCAAAGCATTCATTAAAGGTTTGCTACTGCTTTTACAACAATGGCATTGTACTGTACAATTAAAAAGAAACAAATCATCAAGAATTTCATTCAATAGGTGTGCAAGTAATGTATGACAGCTTAGACTTTGAGGTTGCATGTCCAATCATTCATCAATTATCAGAAAGTGTTGTAATGGTTCGTGGCTCATACATACCAAATAGAATTTTTATATTTTTAAAGTGCAGTGTATAAAAGTATAAAACACAATCTGAGAATCATGCATCAATGCATCCAATTATAAATATGATTAAAGGAATGATAATGATTGAGCAAAAATAATAGCAATTTCAAATGACAAACATGCAAAATAATGAACAGTGATGATGAAGCTGCTGATGATGAGAAACCAAATATAAATGTCAATCACTCAGAATTATTCAATACATGAAAGAAAAGAGGCAATAGAAATTTTAGCATCTTTTAGTTGGGCTTAATACTCTATGACGTCCATTGGCTTTAAAAACTGCATAGGGAATAACATATAAAGACAAAGTTTTGCCTCAAGTCACACAGAATACACTAAAAAATTAAAAACAAAATGCAGAATATAGAAGGGAAGATTTAAAATGGTGATTAAATTCTGCATTATTAATAACATGTGGGTGAGTGTATCATACAAGCCTCAAGACAGAACATTAAAGCAAAGCCAGCAGGTGACTTAAAGCAAGGCCTAAAGTGTTCTGACACCAGAGTTTCAAAGGGAGTGAGATTATTATGGAATCTAAAAGCTTGACTCCTGTTGATATGAGTTAAACCATGTCTTGCGTTAAATGCCTCCACTGCTGAAAATTACCTCGACTCAGGCTTGATAGAAAATGCAGATATTACATGGAGGTCTGTGAGGCCTGACACCCTGTGGAAAGAGAGTTTATTCAATCTTGACATCCTAAGAGAACAGCAGCATTTGTGGGACAAGAAGAAAGACAGGAAAGGTCAAATTTGTTAAGCTAGTACAGATGAAGCAGGTACTGAAGATGAATGATGACGTTTTATATAGCATTAAATGAGGAAATTTCCTCATGGCTTGGGGAATGATGAGGTTTTTGAAAGAGAAGTTAAGCAGTCCTCTGAGTGTAGTAAGATACAGCTTTCACTTCCCATGACATTGCTCACAGCAAGTCAGATGATTTAAATTCATCATAAAGAGTTTTGACCAACAATGTTGTCCTTGAAGTCCCTGTAAACCAATATTGTAATGACCTACTATTTCCAAATAACATGTACAATGTTGGTAAATTTGGTATTCATTTTTCACAGTATGTCTGAGCTGCATTAATTCTAATACTAAAGTAAAACTCTGTATATTCATTTTAGCTTTTATTTATACTTTTCTTAAAACAATCTCATTAAAATGTATTCATAATTGTTTCCAAAGTACCATATTCATCTGGTAAGAATGCTATTTACAGTATATCATGATTCACAAAAGTTTATTTTCTTCAACTTTTTGCTCCAGAGTGTATTCAAAATATTCTACAAGAAATACAAACCTTTAATTAATGTTCTTTTCACATTCTGTTTCCCAAATGCTGTTTAGACACACCAGACAGTATAGTTAACTAAAACATAAAAACATAATCCAGACATTCTCGACTTTGATCTCTAGGATTTAAGATGTAGAGGTCCATTGAAATGACCAATAGCTTCAAGTTGTGGAGAAGAAATAAATTTATCATTTTTTTCATAAATTAATCCAGTAACTATGTGCGTTAGTTGTGCAAACACAGTATATTGTTTTTTTTATGATAAAACAAAAAAATTCCAGTACATCACAAAGTGTAAACATCTATATGAAATGGGACCAAAACAAAATAAAAATCATCTTTTAAAATGAAACAAATGTGAATGGCATGTGATATGGCCTGTGTGACACTTTACTTAGACACTTTAAAGTGGACATTTTTGTGATGCAAAGAGTTAATCTGCAGCAGAGCATGAGATCCTAATAGGACTATGTTTGTTTGCTATACAAATGTGCCCTTGAATTGAGAGAGGATTTCAGATTTTTTTAGATGCAGGTAAAAGTTCTGGTGAGATTGTACCATACAGAACAGCTAAGGACTTAAGTGCAAAGCTATGCCTGAGGCAGAATACAAAATAAAGTCCCCACTAGGTGGAGCCAAGAAATCCTCTGATGCTGTTATCCATTGAATCTGTTACTCATTGACAGTAATTACATCCACTGAAGTCTGAAACCTCACTACTCCTAAATCTATTTTAATGTCTTGTGTCTTTCCTCCCTGAACATATGTTGATCTTAACAATTTTTTTTCACTATGCTAAAACCATTGTTTCTTCACTCTGTGGTGGAGATGAATACTAATAGAAATCCAAAGATAATCTGAAGTGACTTCAACCATTTATTTGAAAAATAAAAAAGAAAGGAAAACATTTTGATCTCCTGAGCTTTCTTCAGTGATCACCTTCTGGACACAACAACCATTAGCAACCAACACAGTATATTAATTTTTCTTTCTCTTCCATATGTAATTAATTTCTGCTTGTTCCATGGCAGCTCACACTCTATTACTAATCAATGTGCCTGTAGCCTACATTATAATAATAATTGCTGACACTTATATAGCGCTTTTCTGGACACTCCACTCAAAGCGCTTTACAGGTAATGGGGACTCCCCTCCAACACCACCAATGTGCAGCACCACCTGGATGATGCGACGGCAGCCATAGTGCGCCAGAACGCTCACGACTCATCAGCTATCAGTGGGGAGGAGAGCAGAGTAATGAAGCCAATTCATAGAGGGGGTTTTTTAGGAGGCCATGATTGGTAAGGGCCAATGGGAAATTTGGCCAGGACGCCATTAATGTCTATATTCATCTAAATATACAGTAGACTCTGTTTTTTTTACATTATTTATATCTTATATTGCACACAAGACAATGATATCTGAATGTTTAACATACTGTATATTACTGTATATCAAAGATTACCATATGGAATACCCATAACGACAGAAATCCACAATATTTTTCTATTGCTTTGTTCTTTATTTGTGACCATCTTCTTATTGCTACTGAACTTTCCTACTAAGAGCAAAAGAGACAGTTCCTTGTAGCAGAACTCTTGGATTGGAATGGTTTGTAAATATGAATAAACATTGAGACACATTCACAGTCAGGACACCGTGAGATATATCTACCAACACCTTTGGTATGAATACATGTGGAAGGCGTTATATGATATTAAAAGAACTATTTTTATACTACTGTACTTATTTAGACAAATTAGTTCTGAAAATATTAGATATAAGATAAATATTTAAATAAAAACTTAACTTAAATATTATCAACAGTTAAGAGAACAAATAGTTAAAACTGTTTATCATAGTCTACCATATATGGAACATAATTTTCACTTATTCAGCAAAACATTTAACAAATCTGGAGCACACACAGCAGCAGGGGCCTATTTAACTGCTGTGTATATTGCTAAACAGTTTAGTAAAAGAGATAAAACTTTTAAATATGAAATATCCATGTTTTATTTAGTGTCTGTGGCAAAAACTATATGAGTGTAGCCTCACAAAAAGTATATAGCTCTATTAATAGTATGATAATTCAAATATCCGTCATGAAGTAGGAAAAATGACAATAAAATATTTTGATACATTCAGAATCCAGGAATAGCAAAACAAAACAAGATCTTCATGTAGACCAGATAATCCAAACCAGTAACATAAAGCAAATTGTCCAGCACATACAATGAGAAATACATTAATTTAGAATATCAAAAGTCTCTTGGTTATAGTAACCCGTGAAATAAACAAACACCAGGTCTGTGTTCATTAGTGATTGATTTTGAGTAAAAGAGGCTCAGTTAAAATGCATTGATTTAACATAAAGCTAATTCAAGTAGATCTAAAATTGCAACTCATTTCTTGTTGTACTAAAGTGTTTTTGTAATCAGATTAAATTATTGGGGCTACATATTTATTTTTACTGTTAAACACTTGGGTTACCTGTTTAAATACTCCATGATTGTTATCATAACCTGTACTGATATGTCTTTGCCTATAATATGGAATGTATTTTTGAAAGATTTAGAATATATGCATGACATAATATTCATAATTGACCAGAAACCAAGTCACTTCTCAGAAATGCTGCAATGTTTATCATTTAAGTGGTTTTATTTAATTAATCTAATTACACTAAGAAAAAAACAGAATAGCCTATCCTCCTCCCTGACTGAAATGGACATGGACTGTTGAAGACTTTTAGTGTTTCTTGTTTTTATAAGTGACCTTATTGATTTCCTACAGTATATCACTTGTCTACTGTTTTCCTAGTACAGACTGTTCACATGGTCAGACAGATTATAGTTATGCTGTACTTTGCTAAACTAAAAAAAGAAGATTACTCCCTTATGGTATTCAGAAGTGCTATGTATTGAGAAAAAAAACTTGCTGAGGTCCTGATTGGGAAGCTCTGAAGTCAACATTAATGTGGCAGGTGGGTAAGAATGGAAGAATTGGTTGGAGCAGGTTCTCTGCTTTAACAATGGTCCCGTTGAGCAGTCAAGAGGAAGAACAAGTGGAAAATTGCTTAGGATCTCTGCTCTAGGATTCAGAAGGTAGGATTTCATCAATTAGGAGAAGCATGGAAGTGGCCAGGCAGCAAAAGGTTTAGAAGCAGAGGTTTCCAAATAGTAAATAAAGGACTAAAAAGATAATAACCTCAAATGTTATAGTTAAAAGAGAAAGTCTATGTGTAAATGAAAAAAAAAAGTTTAAGCTAGAGGGAGAAAATTAAAAATCAATATTGCTATTGTACTGTAGGTCATAACAGTGTGGGCACTTTTCTTTGATAATTCAAGTGACTTATTTCAGTAATAAGATTATTAGAAATGTACCCATCATGATAAGGAATGATCACTCTTCTAAAGATGAGACAGACTGAATAGTCAATTATTTTAATAGGATTAAATCCTACCACTATCTGTACAGCTAATGCAGTTTGCACTGGAACCATGTTGCTGTATGTCACATTGTATGATCATCCCTAGATCACAGCTTGTCAGCATTCAATCTTGGTGTGGTAAAGGAATCTTTCAAAAAAGAAAAAAGAAAAGGAAATATGAGAATAATGAAACAATTTGTGTGCAGTTAAGTCACTTGGACATAATGAGACAAGGAAAAAACATAACATGAGCAATTGTCTTATTTTTTAAACTGCAAATCAATTTCTTTTCTCAAGTAAAATATAACTATTGTAAAAGAAGGTTCATCTTATTCTGTGTAAAATTCCACCTCCTTCACATTCTTCAATTAATACAGTAGCTGTTCTCTCTTTCACCCACAAGGATCCTCAATCACTGTACATCATTCCCACTTCACAACATGGCCCTGTCTACCCCTTGTCTTTTATATCTTTCAGAAACTGCGGATTCTTACAATATAAACAAAAAATATAATTTGTTAACCAATTCCTTGAACTGTATGCCCTGTTCCAGCGCTGAAGAGCTGACACTCCTGTTTCAACAGGTATTTCTATTAACTATTAAAAATAAAGTGCTACGGTACATCATGGACAGAAACTTTCCAGAATTAATTTAATTGGATTAGTAATAAGTAGTGGTATTCAATGCATTTTTCTTTGCTTTATTATTTAGCTTTGCTAATTTTTTAACAAAAATAAGTTAAATAAAAGTTAAAATAATACATTATTAATGAAAAATGGGGGCTCACCATCACAGATTTTAAAACTTTAGTTTTTGCTTATTTCAATTGTGAGTATACAGAATGACTGTCAAAATTTCTCATTAAGTACTACACCTCAGAACATGCAAATAAGTGCAAATAATTCCTTAAACTTATATAACCCTTTTCTGGACACTCCATTCAATGTGCTTTACAGGTAATAGGGACTCCACTCCACCATCAATGTGAAGCATCTACCTGGACATTCACCAGACATCAGCAATCAGTGGGGCGGAGAACAGAGTAATGAAGCCAATCCAAAGATGGGGAATATTAGGAGGCCATGATTGGTAAAGGCCAATGGAAAATTTGGCCAGGATGCCGGGGTAACACCCCTACTCCTTTCGAGAAGAACCATGGGATTTTCAATGACCACAGAGAGTCAGAACCTTGTTTTCTAAATAGAGGTTATAATAAATGTTCCGGAGGAAGGTAATATCTTCATTTTAATTTAAAGTCTTGCACCCAGAACTTCCTTTCAAGTATGTCCCTTGCATTCCCTCTGCCTCCCAACCTACACTCTCACAGCAAACTCTCTTGCTCACTCCCTGCAATAGTGAGAACGGATCTGGGATCTCAGCTAGGCTACCATTCTCTCAGCTAGGCAAGGGGAATACTAATACATGACAAATACTCTCCACATATTTTGTCCCTCTATTGTATTCATTGGGATTTAATCCAAAGTTTGAAAAACCGTCACGGAAAAAACATCTGAACTAAGTATACAGTAGTTAAATTGTTAGTATTGTGATGGTTATTGTGATGGTTACTAATAAAATCTGATGGATTGGAAGCCGCCTGGACCAGGATGGGAGACCCCTGCCTTAGCAATACATTGTGCTATAACAGCCAGTATTAACTGTCTCTTAAAATAATTTGTAGTTAAAGTTCACATTGATAAGACATAGCTCTTTTAATTTTTTTAAAAATCTCTCTTTTTACATTTAGATAAAATTACTTTCAATATGATGATTATTTTTAACTCATTTATAAAATCATTAAACTTACTAAGACATTGCATAGCATTTGGTGGTCTTTGGCAAAGCACATAAATCAATTACATATTGCTGTTTTGTATTATTTCAAGATGCACTAATGCTTCTTTTAGGTGTCATCTTAAAGCTTGGGAATTGTAAATTTCAAGTTTGAAAGGAGAGGTTGAATTGTTGAAGTGTGCCTTTTCAGCCTTGAAGGTAAGAGATTATGTAAGGATTTATAGTCAATTGGAATTAACCCTAATCTGAAAGCAGAAACCCAGAGAGATCTGCATTGCAAATCTGTTTGTCAAAGAGCCAGTATGTACTCAAACACTTACAGTGTATAATTTGATTCAGGGCTCTAAATGTCCTTTCCTCGGCCTCTTGTAAGATCAGATTCTTGTTCAAAATAACACAAGTTATTATCAAAATAAGTCAGGTTATTATATTGTGTCTAACAAATACAGTACACCCTCTGGTACATAAAGATTGATGAACCAGAAGTTGTTTTACAGTATTCCTTGATTGCAAACAGATGTTAACACCCAGAGGACAGAAGTAATGCTTAGAGATAACCTTTGGTCTCATAGGTACCCAGTCACAGCCAGGGATTGTTCATTCATAAAATATATACTATAATCACAAAATGCTTCATCTGACCACCCTGCCCCAGCACAGTTTGTTCCAATAATCATCACTACTGGGTGCTCCTAGTCACAGCCTGGATTCAAGCCAGTAACCCTTGGGCTTGTTATGCAAACAGAGGCACTCCTTTTCTTGCAGAAGAATATCTCAATCATGTTTCAGCTACCAAACTAAAATATTTACTTAAGGGAAAACCATAGTCTTAAACTTCTATTAGACTTACTGCATTCATCCTATCTGAGTTAACACTACAATTTGTTTCTCTCTGCAGGAAATACTGTATAGCTTAGTACAGACAGCGCTTTTCTTGAATATTCAATTAGATTCTTTACCAGTGGAGCCATTCATCCCCATTTAATACAAAAGGTAATCTAAGCCTGGGCTAAATGTTGTGCCTCCATAATTACCAAGATGTTTGCATATTAAAGGAAGGCCTTGAATATCCTACACGCACAATTGAATTAATATGTACAAAGTATTTAAATAAAAAGGGGTTTCTTCATAAACTGTGCATGGAAAAAAAATATACATTGAATAAAGGCAGAATTTTAACTGGTGTGCTCGAGGTATTTTATAGGCTAGACCTTCTCAATTGTCACTCACCACCTGTCTTGGTATTGCCAACTCTTGCTGACATTAGAAGCAAGCTTGGGAAACAGTTCAGAGGAGAATTTTCCCTTTTCAGGTTTTTTCCACATATTATGTGCATAAATGTATATAATAAAATAGCACATAACACAACAGCTTCATCCATTTGTCTTATTGGTGAACTTGAAAAATCACCTTGAAGTAAGAGTTTTCTTATTTTTCCGTTTGCATGCATATTGAAGTGTATTTTTATTCAGAATTTAAACAAGAAATATGATTCAGATCTGATCAATGTTTTTTTTAATGTATAACTTGCTGTCTGATTTTACAGCATCCGTTTAACATTTAACGAAACTTCAGAGTAGCAGAAAGTCATGACAGCATTATACGTCACCATTTCCTTTTGGTTTTCTGCTCAGGCTTTATTTTATAGTGCCGATGCCACTGCTTCTCAATTCATTTCCTTTTTAATGTTGAATTTTTAATATCCTTATGCCTTTTCAATATCACTATTGAGTAAATCGGAAGAATATTGTATTACAAACCCACTGATTCTTATATGTGAGAATCAAACTCCCTTCATTTCTCAATTTTCAGACATAGTTCATGCAGCAATGAGACTTCCAAATTCAGGCCCTCAGAAATTACATTTCTCTGGAATTTGCAGAGATTTTCATCTGTTTAGCTCCTTTTTCTTATTTTACCTACGTTTTCTTTCATTGTTCTTCCACACTTCACTTGTCTTAAAATTTGCTCTCTCTCTCCTCCTTAGTCCTGAAGAAAGTTACACACCCGAGGTTTCATTTTCTTTCCATATTTACTTGTCATCATAGTTCTAAGTATGAAATACATGCCAAAATAATGAAGAATAAACATTGACATCAATATGACTTTTTTTTGCTAATGTGGAGGGTACTGTGTGTCAAAAAATATTGTATATTGTATGTTGCAGTAACTCTGTATGTGCAACTGTACAAAATACCACAAGTACCTAACATACTGTAGATCTTGATTTACATTTTTAAAAATACTTGACTAACACATACTGTAAATCATTAGGAAGAAAGAGGACATTCTTGAAAAACAACAAAGATGGATTAGAGTGTGCAGGCAAATTTCTTTAGCAATGCAAATTTATTTTCATTTTGCTCATACAGTATCTTACGTAATACCTTGACTGTTTGGAACTCCAAAAATAATTTTGTTTTCTGCAGTTTTTATCTGAGTATCAAGCATACAGTACATTGCAATGCATTCATTTGTTAATGTTAGTATCACTGTTAATAACACCTGTAATATTTACCAGATGGTAATCTACTACAATCTACTACAAATTTACCATACAACAAAGCACACCCATTTCATCATATGGAACAATTGGTTGAAAAGAAGAATTAACATTATATAGGAATAAAAAGCAACAATTATGAAAAACAGCAAAATTCTAGATAGGGTACTCTGTGAAAAAAGCCTGAAGTGACCAAATGACCTGATTATTAATTTTGTCATGAAGCTTCTGCATTTTAATTCTATATGCCAATTTAGTAATTCTTTCCTAAAATTAGTCAATGATCTGACTTTCACATAAGAAATGTACTGTATGTGTAATATACATAATTAATTTGCATTGTTGTTGGAATTTTACAACTATGCACTAGCTGCATTATTTAAACAAGATGGGCTGCTCAATTTTGTTTGTGTGTAAATCTAAGCAGGCAAAGCACTTAGGCTGTAGCTGTTTGAAAAACGGTTCTATTTACTGTATATAATTTAAAAAGGATTGAAAAAATATTCTGTGGATATTGAAAGATGTACCGGTGAAATGTTCATAAAAATAGTTTTGATATCTAAATATCACAACAACACATATACAGTAGTAAATGGATCGTTTTTTTTTCTATTCTTTTTAAAAAGAAAGGAAAATACCAGATACTGCATATCCACTTCACAACCACTTCACAATACTGGGTCACCAGAGAGCTGAGGCTGATCTTGGCAAGCAATGAGAGCAAGGCAGGATACCAGCCCATTGCAGGGCAATGCCAGAGATAAAACCAAAAACAAAATTAGACTATGTGGATTCTACATTTTCATTTTTTGACACGTTTAGTTCCAAGTTTTTGCATTAAAAGAGAAAATATAATTTTGACAATTGATCCTTTGACACTACCAAAACAGAACCTGATTAAGCAACATACAGTACAATGATATCATAGCCTCTCCTTTCTGACACCCATGTGGACTGGAATTCTCTAGAGTGGTGCTATTACAAAGATCAGTTGCTGTATTTGATGGATTTGTTCTATAGTTTTAGATTAGTCTAGAATGTGGAAAAGTTTAAATTGCAGGCCAGTGCAGAATCAGAACCAGAATGTACAAGTACTAATGTGTACAGAACCAGGTTTGGATAGCAAGAGTTAGAATGTCTGAGGTAATTGAAGAAGGCACTAAATCTCTCTACAGAACATACGTTATCTAGAAACGCTGTCTGAATGGTTTTTTTATTTTGTTACATGTATCTAAGTATTAATACTTTAAAAAGAATCTCATTCAAAATTTCACACATGAAATGTAATTTGGGGTTTGATTTAAAGTTTTATGAACCCCAAATTAAGTGTATATTATTTTAATAACTAAGCTGTTTTTTGGATGCTGTAGCGCAATATGTGTATTTTATTGGCATTGTGCGTCTTGGGGTTGAACTGATTGGAATCCTGGATCCTGGAATGTCCGAGTGAAAAGAATGTGTTGTTCTCCTACTGTATGTTTCCTTTCTGAACTGCAACACAATCTTGCAACCCCCTTCCCCCCAAAAAAATCTGAAAATGCAAATGTGTGTTAGATCTTGTCACTCCTGTATGGGGAGATGGTAACACAGTAAAGCATGATTTCAATAATATGTCTTGATCAGTTTATCAGCAACATAAGCCTTAAATGATTAAAATAATACTCCCTGTACAGCGTTAAATTAGCTAAGAAAAATAAATGTAAATACAGGTCTGACTTTAATATGAAGTTCAACAACATAGTTTTAAGTTTGATGGGTCACAGTTCATCTTGTTTTTTGCAGAAGGTTCTTCTAACATTAGGGAATTCCTGCACAGTGTTAAACTATATATTGTGCAACGAAGAGTATGTACACAGTAGCACAAGCTTGTACATACAGAGGACTTTTTTTTTAAACCTGTGAAAATCAAATCTATCATTTTATTAGTTTCACCTACTGTGCCTATTTTGTTTCTCCACAGGATCTTTCTTCCCTCGGTACAAACCTCCTGAAGATTTGTTCAAAGTAATTTTTTGGCTGGGTTACTTCAATAGCTGTATCAACCCGGTGATATATCCTTGTCTCAGCCAGGATTTCAAAAGAGCTTTCAAGCGGATCCTTAAGGGTCAGTTTGGAAGGAAGGAGAAACCATTTCTCAGCCCCCATCACTTTGTATATAGATCCACATGAAAGCAGATGTGAGCAGTATTGACTGTGCACAAGTAAAGGACATAGATGCACCTCTCACCACAGTAACTGAGAGTGCCATCCTGAACTGGAGATTGACATGGAATGGAAGTTTTGCCTTCCATGCAACATGTACAGTCTTAGTGATGGTACCTTAAATATCTGTAATGTACCTTAAAAGCCTTAACAATAAATACTTGGGCTTTTACATCCTTGATAAAGGCTGTTCTGCATCGGTAATAGTCTTTACATTTAGAAAAAGTAGCATTCAGAGCCTAATTTTAGCTTTTTGTGCCACACTGAAGCTTCTTTCAGGACTGTTTGGTAAATGCTATTTTGATTTGTACTGCTGCTTGAACAATAGCTAAACCCATGTAATTTAGTTTGGTGCTGATAGGGCTCTAGCAATTGGCAGCTTACTCTGTCCATTCAGTTTCTAGATCCTCAACCAGAAAATGTGATTAATAATACTGCATTGGAATACACATTCACTCAAAACTGATTACACTAAACCCGATAACTATAAGTAATCCAATTCCTAAATCTCATCTGTCTTGGTGTGCAAGACCTGAATTTTCAATGTGATTCGGCCTTCAGAAAAAAAAATGATGCTTTTACTTTCCAACTAATGGTAAGGGTAGTGAATTTAGTTTTAGTGAATCAAAGTATGGGTTTTGTAAACATTGCAAATACGAATTTATCACAAATCACTCTGCTTTAGCTGAATTATATATATTTTGGATATGTTTGTTCCTTGGAAGAACTGGATTTTTTATTTTAGTAACAGTGTTATACTTGTTATTAGTATATGTATAGTATATGTGTGAGAACATGTTGTATAAGAAATATACAGTAGCTATTTCACAGCCAACACTGTGGTGTTTGTTATTTGGGGTATCTATTCATAAGCCACCAATACAAGCATTGTAATGAGGTGGGAGATGTCATATTTAAGGTGTGTTTGAATTAAACAAATATCACAAACTGTTCCCAGAGATATTCATTTATTTATTATTTCCCTACATGTTATACAGTTTCAGACCAGACTTCTCTCAATGTACTGTTTAGATTAGTTTTCCCATTTTTATCCTGACATAGTATTACAAGTTTAGCCATAATGCTTGTAAAGGTTGCTGCATATCTTACTAGAGTGGCATTTCCAAAAGTGGAACCATATTTTTATCCCTAATGTAATATAACTATAATAATAAGACAAAAGGTCCTCTTCTTCATACATGGTATAAATGTAACCTTTTTTTAATGTATTAATTAACTGCACCTGTCACAAACACATACACATAGACAGATAAATTAAAGCATAAAGTTTAAGTTGTATTTGAAATTTATAGTTGAAAGCTGAAACACCAGTACTTGAAGTATTTCAATGTATGCTGTCCAGTCTTCATCTTCATAAAAGAGTTTTCTTCTCTCTGAAGGTTGCAAATATAATAACAATAAGCACTATTTGATCAACATGTAATTATCTGTTTTATACATGACTTCTGTAGTGGTAATTTGTGATTAAAATTTAGCATTCTGTTTTGACCTACTGATCCATTACATGGTTACAAGTCAGGAAAGAAATACTGCACAGGCGTTGGCGACACCCTGTGGCCTATTTTGTTCTGCAACTTTTGTTCTGCATTTGCAATCATGTAACCGAAAAAAATGTATGTACAGTACAGGATAAAAACCATCTTTCACATTTAACCGTAATATCTATATATATATCGTTTCCAACCGTTGGTAAATCTTCAACATGTCTTTGAAAATCATGTCTGTGCAAGTACACATCTGTGTATGGTTTCATTTTAGTATTTACAGTAGCACGTACTGTACTGTTACCTTTCTTGAACCTCGAATGCACACGATAAGTATTTAATATATTCTAAGTGTATCTAAATTTATTTTTTTGTATACACTTGTAGACCCGTGTTTGAACAACGTAAAAAGAATTTATGAGAATCATTCTCTCATAAAAGATATCGCGTAGCATCACGGTTATGACTCTCCATTGAAAACCCACTGGAAAAGAGTGGCGATGTGCAGCGATGGCCGAGTGGTTAAGGCGTTGGACTTGAAATCCAATGGGGTTTCCCCGCGCAGGTTCGAACCCTGCTCGCTGCGTTGGTGGGTTACACGTTTTTGTTCTTTATCACTAATCACAAACTTTCACATTCAGGTTAGAGCAGTAACAATATTTAGCAATGGTATCAACAAGACGGGATAATACTCGGTAGTTTATGGAGCATAAGAGGGTAACTGTAAAAGTTTAATGAAATAAATTTAGGTACAACTTAAGTACAATTTAAGTACAAACGAGACAAATAAAATAAAAGTGTAAATAAAAGATTTGGTCTTCAGAGGGTATTCAGTTTGGGAAATGCTTGGCTCTAAATAAGAAAAAAAACAGAAAGAGGGTGATTTTCCTGTCTTATGGAAAGTACCCCTTTCTGTCTTAAAAATTGTGTTCACATAGTTAAGGTATTCATTGTAAAGAAAGGAAGATCCAGATTGTCCTCAAGAAAACACATTTACTTTCCAAATAATATTTCTCACTAAAATAAAATCCATCCTGAAGTAATGAGCAAATAAGAAAATGTATTTAAAGCACAAAAATAAAATATGATACAATATAATTATAAAATTTTGTGACAGACTATTTCAGTTGATTCAGTCAGTATAAATGCCTGAAGTAAAACATGAAATATGGATATTTCACCCCATAATAACTAAATTACAGACTACAAATCTGGCACTATTTTTTATATTTTAGAACCTTTCCAATTTCTATAATAGAACTGTCTAAAGTTAAACATATTTGAATCCTTAGGGAACAGTTATAAAAATTGTATCCCCCTGGACATTTTCATGCCTTCATGGGAATTGCTGGTAGATTATGCTTCCATATGCAGCACAAGTGAGTTGTTTCTGCTTCTCTGAGCTTATTCCACTTGGAGATAGCACATGGCTTAATCAAGTTTACACCCTCCAATATTATGTCTGATCATTGTACCTTCCCCTGCCTTTACAAATGAGCCTCTGAAGCTGAGAGATTTGCATATCATAATGAAAAATGTGCTTTACGTGCTGCAATTAAGGACAGGAGATGTGTAACAGCATTTAATTTCACCAACCACCAAGAGTGCTTCTGTATTTATGATTGCTTTCTCATATAGCTCTTCACTTTTGGTTTGCATTGATTGGAATGGAGGTGGAAGCCACAGTTGGGGGAAGGGTCCTCATTTTTATTTTACTCATGTATAAAAATGGAAAGGAAAGAAAAAAATGTTGTCCAATTGATATGATGTGTAATGGTATTTCTCTTTAAATGGGCCAAAATAGTCACACTGATTTTGCAGCACTGTCAGTTTTTTTCAAGCAAGTGGATGCATGATCTCTGTGAAAACACAATGTCTTGGACAGCATTCATCCAGTATCTCTCTAGCATTACCAAAGCTGTTTATTTTATTTTTGCTTTTTTTTACAAACCAGTGAAACAGCTGACAACAGAGTAGTACTGTATCTCTGCAATGGTTAAAGTAGTGATGCAACAACATGTGGCAGTTTTTGCTTGGCACTGCTGTTATCATTTTCTTTAACTGTGAAAAATCAAATCATTCATAATTGCTGCTGATAAATACACCTTATCTTCTGGCTATTTATTTACCCTTTTCCCTTCAACATGGACTAAACCTTTACCTGTTCCTTAATAATAAGCTACTGAGAGGGGCATCATTGTACAGTATATTTCTACACAGCTATTCAAAATGAATCCATCTTTAAATCTGAATTTGATTGATGGGCCAATGTCACAAGTCAATTTTGTTTGCAGCGTGTTGAAGAAAATTCATCCTTATATATCATAAATGACATAGTGAGTATATACCATATAAACTTTAAATAAACACTTTTCTTTTCAAATCAAATTATCTACAGAATAGACAGAAATACAGGAGTTTGGAACAACCTCCTTATTCATTTTAAAATATATTTTAGAAGCTTCCATGTTCCATATGTAAAAAACGGAACAGAAATTAAAAAGTGAGTTTTGTCCCTGACTGCTAAGGTTCAGTATTCTTAACATATTTTTATGCAAGTCTTAAAGTAAAGATGACAATTTCCACGAAAATGAAAGCATAAACTCAGATTGCAAGTGACAACATTAGCAATTACTTGTTTTACCTAAATGCTCACCACTGATTATCAGGGACAAAGCAATTTCCCAATCTTCAACAATGTAACCATTAGAGAATGCTAATGGAAATATTTTATTTACACAGTATTTCAGAAGACAGACTGATCCTCAGTCTTTGGAGAGATTTAATGAAAATGCAGCACAGAATGCAAAAGGTGCACATCAAATTCATAGAAAAACAGCTACCACCGTAGTTTGGGTTTTAAAGAATGTATCAGTTAAATCACAACAAGGCTTGTAAAGCATAAGGAACAGGTTCCTGCTCAGCAGCAGTTTTATAGCTACACTGCACCTTCTGTATCTCCAGCTGTCTGATGTACACTGCCTTGCCATATTAAAATGAGCACCACCAAATACAGTGGAGTATATATAATAGGAATTGTTTTATATTAGTTAAAAAAAGTTACAAATAAGAGATGTGTGAAACAGACACCAGATACTGCTGTGTTAGCGGTTCATTTTTTTCTGTTATGTATAATGCAATTTATGCATTGTCTCAGTTTCAATCTTTTTTAATATAACACTAAATAAATGCTGGAAGAACAGTGAAAATGTTTCTAGAATTTTCCATATGCATATTTTCAACTAATTATGGTGGTTGAAATTGGGGGAGGGGTTTGGTGGCATGACACGAGTGCCAGAAAGTACAAATAATATATTAAATTGTGAAACCAGATATGTGTGTGTTGTATGATTCATAGTAAAAATCACAATTGTGTGGCAGATTTTTTCCCACTTAGACTGCAAGATATTAAAATCTCATGGATTCTCTGAACAAATAACCTAGTGTGCTTCAACAAAATACATAGTTTTAAAAAATGTGTCCAGTACTGTACCATATATGGCACAAAAGAGCATTAAATGATCTCAGGCAGACCCAAGCTGACTTTAATTAATAGGTTATTGTCTTTGATTTGATATACTACAGTTTAAAATGTGTTTTCAGTATCGATTTTTCCTGCCTCTGAAAGGATGTAGGTGATTAAGATTAGATCTAACTTTCTTCCTCCCAGGGGCAAGTAATTAGTTATTATGTTGTCACTCTTCCAATTTCTTCCCTATGTTTAAATAAGTGCAAAAAGCATGGTAGAAATGTAGCAATTATAATGACCATTTGTCTCAATGTGACAGCCCCCGTGATGATCCGTAGGGTCATCTTCTTTGTGTGTTTTTAAGGTCTCCATCTGGAGAAAGAAAAATGCTTGCAGGTGTCATGGAGTCTATTTTTTAACACAATTTCTAAATCATCTGTTATCAGATGACTTTTAAAGCCTTGGAGCATTCCTCTTCTATCTTCCCATACCATCAATAAAAAACTAAGAAAAAAGTACAAGATTGCTGAACAACGTGCTGATCAGGTCACCGGGCTGTGGAAAAGATGAATAATACAATAAAGTCCCCTATAACCCTACACTTTTGGCTGTGGTAACATGGTCTTGTTTCTTGAGGTTTTAAGCAGCTAATGTTACTGTATGTTTTTTCTAACCATTATTACAGCCTGAACTGCATGTAATGGAAAAAAAATAGACATCAGTGACTATTGAATGCATAATTTAATTGGTTTAGATTTAAAAATGTTAAATTAAAAGTTGAAATTATTTGTAATGTTCCTTTTAATGGGTATATCTTGTTAATTACTTAGGATCTGGTGAATAGATGAAAATTAATTGAATAACAGTACAACGATTAAACGGATTCAATTAAATGTGTCATATATTTTCAATTGCATACAGTCAGAACAGGATATATTTAAACTGGAAATCACTTTGTTCATACTTTTCATGAACAGGCAAAAATTAGAATAGATTTGTGGCAAACATTGTAATGTGTTCTTCTTTTATCTTTACTTGATTATTTGATTACAGCCCCATATAAAACAACAGTAAGAATATACAGTAGTATATACTGTACGGTAAAAGATGATTATGTTTTAACCCAAATAAAACAGATTTTAGCATAGTCACAGAGAACAGTTATCTTCCACATCTAGTAGATTCTGGGAATCTAGGAGTCCAAATTAAGGAGCCTGTCTTTTTCTTTGTTTGATTTTGTTCTCAAAGTTTGTTTTCTCAGGTACTGTACTGTATTAATTTACTGTTTAAGATACCTACTACAAGCAAGTTAAATCAATGTTATTACACGATCAGAAAGACCTCAGAAAACTTTCTCAGGTCAAGATTTAGAGATTTATAATTTCTTTTCACCACATAAGATTTCTATTGAAAAATCTACCATTCTGTGGAATTACTGTACATCAACAGGGATTCTGAAAAAGTGAGTTCACTTTGAGATATAGGCATGAATTTAATTCTTCAATGTAATTTTCAAGTTTCAAAAGTTCCCACAGATTTTCTCCAAATAGCTCTCTCTGCACTGCATTACAGAACTCAGAAATGTTCTAGCCCCTTATGTGTTTTGCAGCACACTGTTGTGACTTCACCTCATCTCGTCATTCCTTTGGGTACAAAAATGTTCAAGAACTAAGAGACATTTGAGCTTGCAGGAGAGCAACAAAAAAAAACCTTGACAAAAGGAAATATGTGATAAAGCAGAAACAAAACAGTCATGTGCTCTTCAAGAAAAGTCTTAATTGCTTTAAGGATTGATATAAATTGTCTGCTTTTATTTTGGGAACATGACAAAGTTTTTCTTTTTTTTTCTCAAAATGATGTTACCATGCATGCCTACAGTATGTCTAAGTGTAATATGTGTTTTCCTTTGCAAAAGAAATTCAGGACACATTTCAAAGTGGATTAATCTAAAAATATTAAATCTCTAAAAGCAAGTTAAAGGGTTATCCACAGAACTTCGGGGCCTTTAATATATATGCAAATCAGCACGCACGAACTACTCAGGCACTTGGTCCAGAGACAATGAAAAGGTAAACATCTGCAGGGCTTTAAATAAAACATAGGTTATATGGAGTCAAACTTTTTTTAAAGTAATTAATTTATAATCGACCTATCTGTCAAGTTAGCTGGATACCGTTCTGTTCCTGACAGATAGATATTATAATTTCGACATAAATAAATTAATAAAATGAAAGAACTGTTGCTAAACCGAAAGTTAAAGGTAAGCAAAGTGTTGTAACATGGAAATACTTTGACTAAGAGAACAGCTGGATATCAACATTCAATTTCTTCCTCTGCAGGAATGGCACTGCACATGGGGGATAATTCCACTGAGACATTCAGAAGTGCAAATGCTTCTATCTTTTACCTTTAGAAAGGTGTCAGGCATTGTAGTTGTCTGTTTAATGCTTGTTGAAACCAGACAGTCTAAGAAAGTTACCAAATGATACTGTATTATTCACTTTTGCAGGCCAGCATACAAGTTGGACAGAAATGCAAAAGTAAAAGAAAATGCATGATTTTCACTAAAAATAAAAGTGAAACATAAAGTCTGTATTGTATAAGAAAATTGCATTTATGACAATATTGTTGACAGGTTATTGACATGGTAGCAAAGAACAGTAAGGGATTTAATTAATTTTAACAAAAATAATTACAAATCAGAGAGCATTCAAACATATGTTAGGACAGTTCAGTGGTACAGTTCATCACCACTATCTTGCTTTTTTTTCTAGCACATGTAAACTAGCCTAAATCTATTATCTTTATAATTAATGTGTTACCATTAGGCTTCCAGTATTTGATAAGCTTCCAGCTTCTCTTAAGGTCAGAAACAATTAAACCTGGCTCCATCTTTGTAGCCTCTGCCTTGCTTTCAGCTCTCAAACCGCTTTGTTCCCTAGGTTACTTTTATCAGCTTCTGTTATTCAGGTATTCCGACACAAAAAACTAGAGGCTGTGCTTACCACACTCTGTTATACCTTGAGAAGCACACTAATCACCCACAGCTTCTGTAAACATCATCACATAGGAATCCAGTTAATTAGTGTTCCCCTTTTTTCCTACCTGAAAATTTATTTTCCTTATTGAATTGTTTGTACTGTATGTGTGTGTACCCTGTGACACACTTGTAGTCCATGCAGCATGCAAGAGCCCTGCTCCTTCAGGAAAAACACCTGGCTGCCACAGTCTTTACCAGGGGAAAAGTGATTTTCTAACAGTGGACAGAAACATACTTTATTTTACTTGTTAGGATAATGTTTCTGCAATGCAGTTTCTGTGTGTCTGTTTTTGCTAAGATTGTTGTTTGGAAGCTGATGGAAAATAAATATACAATAAATATATTACAGTATATACAGTAGTACTGAAGAGACTTTGACTAGTTCAGTATGATGGAATGAATTGTAAGTAAAATAGGACTGCACAAAGATGTGTATCCCATGGCTCTTTATTATGCACTTATTCTGATTCACCATAGTCATGCTGTTTATATTTTTATATTATACTGAAAATATCAAAGTACATGCTCAGGGAGATCCTAGAAATAATATATCTATCTATCTACAGCATAATGGATACACAAGAAAAAATGCATAAACATTAAGCTTTGACACCAAAACCCCAGTGAATTCATCTCAGTAATATACACTGAATCCTTCTTGGTAGATGCTGAGCATATTGCATATTTATGCATTGAGTCAATATAAAACCTACACAACCATTTCACAAGTGGATTAAAAAGATAGCGAAAGAGGCTGAAAAGCATCCTTAGTTCAAAATCCTAAATGTTTCCCATTATTTAGGATAAAAAGAGCATCATACAGTGCATAAACACACACAAAATCATCTGTCACAGTAAAGACTGCTTCAGGTGAAACAACATTTTATATGTGCATGTTATGTACTATAGCTAAGACCACTAAAAGTAGTAAAAAACAGGTTACATTTGCATTTTACAAATAAAGTATGTATTTGTACAGTGTTAACGCTCAGAATCTGACTGTGGTAGCCCTCTCCTTTTCCCTGCTTCCTGTCAGAAATATGTGGCAATGACTGTCACACTTATATGTCAGTGATTATGGGGTGAGGGCAGGAATTTCTATCCTCTGTGGCTGACACAAAACAAAATGCATTTCAAGCAGTATATTTCATTTTGATGGAACTGATGAAAAAATGTAACAAAAGAAAAACAACCAGATAAACTCTTAAGAATGTCATGTTGTTCTGTTTTTGATAAGGATAAGGAAAGACAAGTAATAAAAACTAAGTCGCAGGACACATTTTAACATTAATAATGAAAGGAAGCCAATTTCATATATGTCATATAGAAGCTGGAGCCTAGACAAATTGGTATTTCAAAACATTAGGGAGTGTTGTAAACTACATTATGTACATTGGTTTGTGATTTTAAAATTAATTTAAAAGACTGATCCACAGTACAAAATGATTATTCTTCAGGCAAATACATACAGAGGTGTCTATCTTCTGTAGGTAGCCCATGAGGAATTCTTATTATTTTTTGTGAGCTATTTTCTGGTTTTATGTCCCTTGTAGTAAAGATTTTTAAATCAGTCCCTCTGCCTCTCTGCTCCTTTACAATACCCTGCTTAAACCTAGCAACTCCTGCTAACATGTACTGTAGGAAATATATCTATGCAGTTATTCATAAAAATAAATGGTATGTTCACATCATACGATTAAAAAACCCTGACAAGTTTTCTAACTAATCCCTAAATTCACTGTCAAGATAAATAATGTGATGGACATTTTAGATTCGTACTGTATGTTAAAATTTGAGGAAAATTCACAGCCTGTGACAGTCACCACAAAAAATCTGTATGTAAATAAGTGTTCATAGTAAGCTGTGCTGAGATAATGGCTTGTGGAAATTATGATGAATATCAAAGAAAGGCAAAGGAAGCCATAGGACGTATGCCAAATATCAAAAGAAAAATTCTTATTCAATTTATGGAGTTTAAAACTGAAGATCAGGAGGTGGTTAAACTAAAATTTCGCCCACCTCTGCTCTCCTACATATAAATGTCTCAACCCTTGAGTACCCTTTGCATGTGTCTCCTTGTACTCTGTGTATGCTAGATACATTACATTCTAAGTCTTCCATCTTTGACTTTTATTCTTTGTCTTTCCTGCGCATCACCTGTGTTGACTCTCCACGTTTCAGTGCCATCAGTACCATCACTTGGCTTTACCGCCACTGCTGGACCCAGTTTGCCTTCTCAGTGTTGGAGTAGGAAGTCACCTTATTGTTCTGCCTCAAACAAGTAGCTCTTTGACCTCTACTTCTGTACTGTAGGTCCCATGCAGTCTTGGTGATGTCCTCTCTTCCAGCTCCTTCCAATGCAGCCATTCAAATAGAAAACTAACAAGAAATACCCTGCTTATTAAGAGAATGATGGCCTTTGAGCACAAAGTGTAGAACAATTTGATCATTTCCATGTTCAGTAAACCAATCGATGGAGAATTGGGGGCACATAGGCTAGGGGCATATGTATCTAGTCATTCTTTAACTCCACTTGTAGTGATAGATGACAACATTACATTCATCAAGTCCTGGGGCCTTACTTGCTGCTCTTCCCAATGGCTCCACCAGACATGACCTACATCCTGATGCACTCTTGTAACAGTGGCTTTATTGGGAGATGAGAATGTGACATTTATTGTACTGTATGTGACATATTAAACAAATCCACAAAAAGCTGAATCTACCACTTCCCACTGTAGTGTACATAATGAAGACACCCAAGACTACTTGAATAGTGGCCACCTGTCAGGAAGTGTATCTTTCTACCAAAACCTGTAAAGTGATTTGGGAGACAACATTAAAGGTACAATTGGGGATCTCTAATAAACACTGGCATCTTCAGGATAAAAAGTTTCAAAAACTACCATTCCAATTTGGCCACATAAAGGTGGCATTCATGGCTGGGTTGCAAGAAAGAAACTTCTACTGAGGGTGAACCACTAAAAGAGGTGATTCAACTTTGCCAACTATCATTGCGATGGCAATCCAAAGCATTATGTTTGGCTTGAAAAGGATGAAGCCTGTGTTGAGAAAACTCAACTGTTGGTGGGGGATCAGTTATGTTTGGGGGTTGTTCTACATTCTACAGTAGAACTTTTGTCAAAACAAAGTTGAAATCATTATCTCCAACACATATCATCATGTTTTGGCCAGACACCAGGTTATTTCTGTCAAAAAGCTCAAATGGCCAAAATGGATATTGTTGCATGACAACAACCCAAAGCATACATCCATATCAACATAGGAATGGTTAACTGTGCACACAAAAAATGTTCTTGACTGGCCATCTTAAAATAAAATGAAAGGAAACTTGTATACTGTATATACAGTATAGTATCGCAATTTCTTCACTCTTTCACTGTTCCTCTCAAAAGACCGTGTTGGACGTGGTCAGTAATTATCAATTGACATTGTTGACACCATGAAATACACATCACCATGCTGTATTTTGTTTCATTTGAAAATGTATTTAAAATAATGCGCATTGATTTACAACAACATGAGCACAGCAGACATTCACAGCGAACTGTACTGAACTAATAAAACTCCTTACTGAATTGTTCTGGGAAAAACTGTAAAAAATTGCTTCAGGATTTCACTACCAAACTTCACTGACACAACAACTCATACAGTATACTGTATACATGCTATTTTCTATGTTAGTATTACTGTCAGTAAATGCAAATTAAGGAAAAATCGCATTGCGACTGTCTCTGTCAAAATGGTAATGCAACTACCAGGCCAATAAACTTTAGAACATCAAGTCTGTAACAATCTTTAGAGTCATGACAAATTATGCTGTGGAGGTTATTAATATATTTTTAATTATTGTCTTCAGTCAACACAGCACAGGTAAGATCCAAGCTCTTAGAGAATCTAATAAGAACTGAATTCTACTGTACAATATGGTATTGAGATTTACTGTGTCAAATACTGACAACTATTTCAAATTTTTACAGTCATAAAGAAATGGTACCAAATTGGCAGTTTGGCAGCCACTGTTAAAAAAGTAGCCACTTCAGCACATTAACAACACTAAAGATTCTAGAGGCGACAGATATAATTTAACATTGACATTCATTTTTCCTTATGGTCATGTTTTTAATTATTTACTCTTTACCGGGAGGTTTACTGTGTTACCTAGGGCTTATGTAGTTTGAAGAACACTTAATTTAAGTTTTGTTGCATGTGGACCAAATAGTAAATAATTCAAACACAATGAGAAAGCAATTCTTCATCCTGAAGGTCTGTCAGGTGTAAAAAATACAATTGAATGAATCTAGTGGTTTGGTAAAATGCTGATAAACATTATTGTTATGGAGCTTCCATCATTGCGAGTTCTGACAAAATCACAATACAAAATAAAATGTTATATAGGCTGGTTCTCTTCAGAGAATCTTTAAAATTTAAAGATTCCTTTAAATTTTATTGACACAGTCATATCAAAATGGACATGTACTGTCAGGAAAAGTGTACTATATAAATACAATTATAATTAAGGTTTTGTAAACATGTAATGTAGGTGTCAACATTATTAACCAAACAAAATTAAACCTGCAATGACATCATCCTGCTTATTTTAATGCCACTCAACTCTAAAGGAACATTTATATGGCCTTCCTGTTTTACAAGGGTATACAAAGGAGGTAAAACAAGTAAGAACAATTAATCTAATCTAAGCTTATCAACACCTTGATGGTACATCCATGACAACAGGCTATTTGGAGTTGCTAGATGAAAGCCTTTACTGACAACAGTAAACATATTGAAGCAGCAGGAGTTTGCCAGTCGCAATTGGGACTTTGGAACTGGGTGCCAATCTTTGGCCACTCACACCATCAGTCGTGGTCAGAAGAGGGATGCACACAAGGATAAGAACCCCATATCCACCGTGAAATATGGTGGATTGTTGATGTCGTGGCACTATTTTGCTGCCTCTGGTCCTGGGGCCCCTGTTGAGATCAATGGCACCATGAACTCTACTAAGTATCAGGATATACTGGCCAAAAACCTGGTTACCACTGTCAGTAAGCTGTAACTTGGTCGCAGGGGGACCTTCCAGCATGGCAATAACCTTAAACACATCTCAAAATCAGCAAAGAAGTAGTTGACTGAAAATAAAATCAGAGTTTTGCAATGACCATCTCAGTCTCTGGACTTAAAGCCCATTGAAAACCTGTGGTCTGAATTGAAGAGGGCAGTCCATAAGGACATGAAAGATTTGGCAAATTTCTGCCTAGAGGAATACTCCAAGATCCCTCCCAATGTGTTTTCCAACCTTATTTAACATGATAGGAAAAGGTTTGTGCTGTTTTCCATGCCAGAGAATGTTACACCAAGTACTAGAAACGGGATCCAATAATGTTTTTGAGAAAAAAAAATAGTATCACTCATTGAAGATCATTTGTTTTAAAATAGTTAGAAAAACTAGAAAAAGAAAAGGCCTGTAGTTTTCCAATTCTTGGGGGGATAAAATATATCTCATTATTTGTGCTGTTTATTTTATACCTTTTTTTGTTCATTAAGGTTTTTTGTTATCAAGGTGCCAATAATTCTTGACAAGACTTCACAACCAGGATGTGCATGTGCACAGATAATCTCTCCGCTCTACCATAATAGCTCAGGTCCAGTGTAAAGAGGAAGTCAATGCATCATGAGGTTCTTACCATTGATCAATTTTCTGAGGTTGGACATTGACTGATTAACTGCCTACTGTGGGGCTATGTCTAAGACTTTAAACTGCTTGGTATTTCCTCATCTCAATTAAAACCTCATAACATTTTTTTCAAACTCCTTTAATTTAGATTCCAGCTAAAAATGGTGGCTCCTGTATCTATGTGTCATGCCCTCTGCAGCCAGAGGGCGCTTCTTCTCTGTCCTGTCTCTCATTTCCGGTTCTCTGCTGTCCTTCCGGTGTTTCTCTCTCTCTGGGGCTATATATTTCCGGGTCTTTCAGTCTGCCTTCGCTCAGCATTGAGGTTCGGATGTCCTGAAACCCGCCTAGCACCAGGTTGCCCCACGTCCGCTACCTGAGGGCATAGGTTTCTATACTGCATTTCCTGAACAGCTGAGCCTGGGCTAACCCCTGTCTCGTCGCTACGCATAGGGTCTCTTACACTCTCCTGCCATTCTACGGTTCGTCTTCTCCGACATCCGTGACACTATGTACAGCTACAGACTTCTGATGGAAAAAAAATAGTTATGCTTTACTGATACAAATGTTCAGCTACAGGTACAGATTTCTACCTGTATGAGCTAATAGTAAGAATTTGTTTGTTTTTACTTTCTACCCATAATGAAGAAACAAAAATATGTGAAAGATTAGAGATTAATATTTTTGTGGTTTTATTGTTGTGAGGTTACTGTTATTTGTACCCTGTGGATCTTACCAGATGTGATTGTACAGTAAGTCACTTTAGATGAAACATCTGCTGAATAAATATATGCAAAATGTAAATTATGAGATAGTTTTGAAGTAGACTTAAAAAATCATTGGTGGGTTGGTCTGTAAAAGAAAGTTCAAAAAAAGTTAATTTAAGGTTATTTTTGTTCATATCCATGGTAGACAGGTACTGTACATAGATTATACAATTTATTGAAATAATAAGGCATTTGTCCTGTTTTACTTAACATGCACATGCACAATCAACTCAAAGTACTGGCAGGACCTATAATTAGTATGATGAACACGTCCCTTGCATCAGGCATTGTACCTGACGAATTTAAGGTAGCGGTTGTTAGACCGCTGCTTAAGAAACCAAATTTGGATCCACAAGTCCTATCTCAAAAGTTCCATTTCTATCTAAACTTCTTGAGAGAATAGCCCAACTTTAGCCTTATCTGTATTCAATTAATTTACTTGAGAAATTCCAATCTGGTTTCAGCCCAGGCCACAACACTGAAACTGCTTTAACAAGATTTGTAAATGATATTCTGTTAGCAACTGACGCAGGAAATCCCAACAGTGTTTGTGCTCCTAGATTAGTGTTGCCTTTGACAGAGTTCACCATTGTATTTTGTTACATGGGCTTGAGTCTGAGGTTGGCCTACAGTATGTGGAACCGTCCTTAAGTGGTTTACCTCCTATTTAACTAACCGTTTTCACTATGTTAAAACGTCTAATATTTGTACTGCTTCATCACTGCCACCTGTCAAATTTGGGGTACCACAGGGATCAGTGCTCAGATCTGTATTGTTCTCTCTGTAAATGTTGCCGCTAGGTAGGATAATACGAAAGCATAATATTAACTTTCATCCCTATGCTGATGACACTCAAATATACATTTAATTTACACCTAATGACAACTCGTCAATTGTCACTTTAGCTAATTACATTAATGAAGTAAAGTCTACTGTACTTCATTGTAGTGTGAAAACATTTTGTCACTCAACTCTGAGGGTTCAAAATTTTGCCTCAAAGATTCTTAGGCGTCATCGTAAACACAAGGCTCTCATTTAACTGTTATGTTAATGCAGTATCGAAGGCGTGCTTCCTACATTTAAGAATCATTGGAAAACTAAGGTATTTTCTTTCCACTCAAGACACAGAAAAACTAATATATGCTTTTGTATACAGCAGATTAGATTACTGTAATGGCCTACTATCAGGAGCATCTATTGCACCTTCAACACTTTACAGCAAATTCATAACGCGGTAGCTAGAATTGTTACCAGGAGTAGAAGGTACGTCCACATAACACCTATACTTAGCTCTCTCCATTGGCTTCCTGTTAGGTATGGGGCAGACTTCAAAATTCTTTTACTTACTTCTTTTACTTACTTATAAGGCTCCCAGAGGTCAGGCACCTGTCTACTTAATAGAGCTGGTTAATGTATACAATCCAAGTCGCCCACATCACAGAACTCAGGTCTTCTTCTTATTCCACATATTAATAAAAAAACAGCTGGCAGAAAAGCCTTTAGCTACAGGACTCCTAGTTTATGGAATAGTCTGCCAGCCTACGTATGAGATGCAGAGTCAATCTCAGGATTTCAATCTAGACTGAAAATCTATTACTTCAGCCTAGCCTACTCACACCTTCATACTGTAGCTTGTTGCAACTATGGCTGCTGGTGCTGCTGTACATGCCATTGTGTGTCTCAGTGTTGGCCTTCCAGGTACTGTAGGTACATCTGTTCTGACCAAACTATCCTATTCTCCTCCCCACGTGTCCGGATGGTGCCTGGGCTGGATACCATCTGAGTTGGATGCTGCATCACTGCCATGGATCCAAGAGGGACATCGTGGATATAGCTATTGTTTAGGAGGATTTACTGGTCTACAGAGATCTGCATGGAGTACTGGCACAATGGAAGATCTAATACTCCACATTTAGTACTTTTTTAGAATTGTATAATGTTAGCATGCCCAGAGGGGTTGGGCAGCCAGTTGACCTTGGAAGCCCTAGATTTTTTTTTCCTTACACAGGAGCTTTTGGTTCCTCTCCTCTGTTGTCTTCTGGTTTTTTCTCTTTCTGTATTGTAATGCCATGTATTGTCACACAGCTTTGTTAAGTGCCTTGGGGCAACCTTGTTGTGAAAGGGTCTATTAAATTGAATTAAATTGAAATTACATTGGATGTGACAACTATCCAAATTTAAAAACTCCATAAAGTATAAGGATAAATTCTATAACTGGTTAGCTCATTCTAGGACAAATCATGTCTCTGAACACAGTCTCTATGTCAGATTTTAATTTAACTTTAAACAATTTAACAACCATATTTGTAAGAATCAATTAATCCTTAAAATCAATTTTATGACAAAATATTTTAATTTTATTCTTAATTGGAATACACAATAAATTGAGCATGTCATTTTTCAAATCAGAAAAGATTAAGTACTATATAGAAAAGATTACTGTATACAGTATATTGGATACTGTATATGCGTTAAGAGCATCACTCCAGAAATTCAGTCTGGTGTGGCAAGTCTTCCTTATCTGTTGTAACAGACTCTTTCCTCTGCTGTCACTCTATTTCTTTTCCTCCCCCTTTGTCTCTGTACATATTGTCAGTTGGACTGTTTCATTTTCATTTTTGTCAAAACTTCTAAAATGTTATTAGGGTAGCTCAGTGATGCAATGGTTAGCATTGTGCTCTCACAGTACTGGGTTTGTGCATTCTATTCCACTCTACTCGGGATGCTATATGTATAGAGTTCTATCTACCGTATGCTCATGTGCATTTCCTGCAGGTATTCTGGTTTCCTCCCACAATCCAAAACTATATTGATATGTTAATTGGCATTTTGGAAGAGTGTGTACTGTATGTCTGTATTTGTGTCAGTCTGCCCTGTGATGGAATGGTGTCCTGTCCAGTGTGTACCCTGCCTTGACCTATTGCTTGCGGGACAGGCTCTGGCTCCCCCCATGTTGGTCCTCTAATGTCTGCTTACTTTGGTGTTTCTTGTCTCTCGGATGCCCTACAGCTTGGTATTCACCTGTCTCTCTGATTCCCTACGGCTTGTCAGCTTTCAGCATCTAAATGGCTCTGAACATGGATTAATCACTGTCTATAACTCCTGGATTAAGTCCCTCAACGCAGCCCAACCTTCCATGGTTCCTTGGTTGGACATACTGTAGCTCGGTTCGTGTGTGTGGCTGCTCGTCACAGCCATTGGCTGGCATCCTGACACTCTCCCTCTAAGTGTGTGTTGTCCATCTCCAGGAATGTGTAGCTCTGGAACTCAGCCACCGTTGGTCTACGGGTGGGATGGGTGGTCACACATATGGTAAATGTGGTGCTGTGGCAGGCTGGGATGCCCGACTCAGCTGACCTTTGCCCTGCGTTTGGAAGTGATGGATGTTAACTTTTGTTAGATATGTTAGAATGTTTTAACTTTGCATGCCTATGACACAAAACAAGGTGATACACAACAATTATTAAATATAATATATAAAAACATCTTCTGTTTAGTATTAAAGAAAAGCCAACAGTACATGAAGATGGCTATATTTATGCTATGCAAGCCATGATACCAGCCATGATACCCCCATAAACAGCCAAAGCATAGGATAATGGTCACAAAGAAATTATAAATATGCCTCATTTTAACCTGTGTAACAATAAATGAAGACATTTTTTTTGCTTCACTAACTTTGCCCTATCCTAAGTCTCCAAGTGCCACCTAGAGGCCACCTAGAGTAAGTGGAAAAAAAGTATAAAAAGCTAAAATACTGTACATCACACTAGGGCTTCTACTATAAAGCATAAATCTTCCTAAATACATGTGAGTGTGACAGAGCATGGTGTGGCTGATATTATACCACACCTTTCATTCCCCAAAAGGAATCAAATACCAATTTACACATAGGAACCATTTCACCCATCACTGAAGGGCACAAAACCACACAGCACAGGGATAGAGAAGTGAAAATATACTTGACCAACTAAATTAAGAGAAAACTTTAGGTGGGCTGATAAAGCTCACCATGCAGTTTTAACCAGGACACCAGGTTTAACACCCCTATAATAAAATACTCTTCAAATGCATTTACCAGATACATACTGTGATTATCAGCATGAAACACTACTGGACACACCACGTGGAGTTCACACTTCACTGGGCTTGATCAATACTCATTTTACCACTGCTGACCTTCAACTGCCTTCAGCAGGCAGGGTATTTAATAACCAGATGCACAAGTGGGGTAGGACAAGCCACACCCACCGTCACTAAAGTTCCCAGAAACCATCGTGATTGACCCGCTGCCAGTGAAAATGTACAGCCACTAATAGTGCATCAATGTTAAACAGGGGTTTTGTCATTTTCTTTCCAAAACTCAGAATTATAAAAGTGCTCAATTACCCTAGATCTTCAAACTTATAATAACTGTAATCTCAAGTAAAGTTTTAGCTCAAGTTTTAGCTCATCCTGCTCTACAGACTCACAGTTTCTGCAAGTCTTCTGGGTGAAACCCTTGTTTGTTGAAACATTAGGTCTAGGGATAAAACAGTTTAAATGGTTAAAAGCAACTTCACTTCCAGCCTTACTTGCAGTTAAACCAAAACACTAGATGAACAATAATGAAACACCAAGGTAACAAAAGACAGTAATAACAAAAACAAAGGTTTAGGAATTTTAATGGAGGAATTTTGAAAAAATAAATTTTTCATTATATTTCAGCAAAACATTTATTTTCAAACATACAGATAATTAGAAAAAGATAAGTGAATACGCATACAGTATACACTGAATTTGATCTCAGTTATATGAGTGAAATTATAATCAAAGAACAAACAATTGCAGTTTTTCAGTGATTCTGCTCCTAGTACCTCTTGGTACTTGGGTGTTTCTATTCTCTGTCTTTGAGGATGTGGAGTATGGGTAAGATACCATATGGATAATTACAAAGCATTTAAATTAAGCACTCCAGCTGTGGCTTTGTGATAAACCTGCTAGTTTATTTTCTGCTGCGGTTCAGTATTTCAGGGCATGAGTACTCTGGTGATCAAACTGAGTTCAAAGAAAATAAAAACATTTATAGCATGTATTTAATTCTGAAGCCACAAAAATATCTTCAGTATTGTGGGGATGTTCAACATCCCACATTGTACATCTCCAAAAATCAATTCTTAGGTATTTTCACATGTGAAGTACAATAACCGAGTTGTCAAACATTGCCCTTTTAAGGAAATCTTATCATCTCAATGCAAAATGGTTCAACTAACATGAAGCAAGTAAAAAAACACATCTTCTTGTTAACAGGTCGAACTCAATACATTTTCAGTTTTGTGTAACAACTAATGAATGCTATTATACTATAAAGACTAATTTATAGTACAGGTGCAGTGATGCATAGTGAGAAGATATCTGTTATTTTTCCATTAAGGTCTGATAAAACAATTGATAACAAAAAGCATACATGCATACATTTTTATGATAATAAGCTCCAAAAAGTAAATGCTCATCCTATTTATTTGGTATGATCCAGACTTTTGTTTCTTAATTTGAAAATATTGTTAAGACATTGTGTGCTGTGATATTTGAAAATAACACTTAACTGATTAAAATAAAATAAACTGACAAAAGTGAATCAAAAGAAATTGTCAAAAAGTAATAAAAATCACATTTTTTGTTCAACTCTAAAGCAGGTTTTTGAGTCATGATTGTAAGGCTGCTATGAAATGAATTTGTTGTGCCACACATCACTCTCTGTGGCTTTGTTTTAAAACATAGTGCAAACAGTGGATCAGCTTTTCTAACTCAGAACATAAAAGAGCATCATTTCTATGCAAATTTAAAATGAATGTGTTGACATGTAACATACTGTACATTTCATTCTGACTACTTTATGGCATTTTTAGTACTGTGCTTTAACTGTTTTTTTTCAGCTGTTACACAAAAATAATAATAATAATAATAATGTCATGCATAACCCTGGCTTCATGAATGATTTGGCAAAGGCAAACATTATTTTATTAGTTTTACTACATATCACAACAAAAAAAATCAAACAAAGCTTAGACGTGAGAAAATATGCTAAATGTTCCCAGCGATTAATAATAATCAATATTAATTACTGACTTTATCTCAAAGTGCTTAACATATAGGAGGGGATCTACTTCATCCACCACTGAAGTACAGACCCCATCTAGTTGATGCATGGCAGCCACTATGTGCCACGAGCCCCACAAAACAAATCACATAGAGAATTAAAGGGACAATTAGATATGCTAGATTGTATAAGCCCACAATAACCAAATTCCACAACATCAGGGCACAATGGTTAATGGTGCTGAATGTCTAGTCTCCTGAACAGTGCCTTGTAATCTTTAGCAATCAAGGCAATATTCAGTCTAATCCAAAGAACAGTCTTTGGCACTGTGTTCCAAGTCATCATACTGTGATACACTTTAAGTACTAACCAGATTAGAAGGTAGTAACACTGCTGAATGAAACCTTTGTATTAAACTAAGAAACAAAGGTAGATTTTTCTACATGATTGTCAAGCACTACTACATGACCAAACATATCCAGAAACTGATCAGACAACTTTTAAAACATTTTCCTCCAGTGTAAAACAACACAGCTCTTCTAAAATGTTAGAACTTTGTTCCAGAACTTGTCACAGACTTACAACAACAGTGTTTTGCAAAAGTATTCTGAACCTTAACACATTCAAAGCAAAAAACAAAAAGAAATAATCAAATACATAACTAATACTGTATGAAAGAAAATGGAAAAGTCATGATTGCACACGTATTTAAACCCTTTGCTGTGGCAAAACCAAATTAATTTAGGTACATAAAATTACTTCAACAAGCCACACAATTTGTCAAGTGGCCTTTGTGAGCAATAATAGTGGCTAAACATGATTTCAGAATAAATACACATACTGTATTTCTTTAAGGTCCATCAGTCATGTAGTGAATTTCCAGGAAAGATTCAACCATGAAGAACAAGAAGCCTCCAAAGCAAGTCAGAAATAAAGCTGCATAAACAGACAGATCGGGAGAAGGGTATAAAACATTGTTTTAATATTTCTTTGAGCAAGGTGAAGTTGATCATTAAAGAAGTAGGAGGTGCCCAGATACTGCCTAGATCAATCTATCCCTCCAAACTGAGCAGCTGGAAAAGGAGGAAAAAGGTCAGGGGTTCTACCATAAGGCCAGAAGTGATTTTGGAAGAATTGCAAAATTCTGAAGCTGAGGTGGGAGAGAATGTCCATGGATCAACAATATCCTGGTTACTCATCCTGGTCACTGAATAATTTTGCAAGGCACTGTACGTTTAGAAAATATTTTTAGAAAACATAAATGCAACATACATAGCATATACAGTATAATAGTTGCATTAATAAGCATTAACACTGGGCTCTATATGTAACATACTCAAAGTAGTGCAGAAACACATTTTCCATAAAATATTTTAGAATTAATATATTATATTATATATTATATGATTCAGAGAGTACTACTCAAAACCCAGCATTTTCTCCTTCAAATTCAAATGAAGAGTATGATTACATAAATACAGTAATACTTTTTGCTTTGTTTTTTATATAAATTAAGGAGAATAATATATTAAATACAATTTTTACACAACTCTGTCATCATAGAAGGACTCTGGATGGATTTAATTTAAAAAAATAGTAAAAGATTATTTTGTGGTCTTTTGTTGAATTAAAATCTTTGACAAACTGGAAGACAATCTGCTGTTATTTGTTTAATCAAAAATAATATTACACACACATAAAAGTTCACAGATCATACACTATCGTAAAATTACCTAATCAATAAACAAAACTAAATGTGTGGACTAGTATCCAAGTTCTGCGCAGCAGGCTGGAAGTATGGACTTTTTTCACTAAAGAAAATTTAAATCATAGACATGCATGAAAATGTCAGACAAAAAAATAGAAAAAAAATCAGACACACAGTTCCAGAATTCCTGGATTTAAAGGACTGATATATACTGTAACAAGTGGTTTCTATGTAATGGAAGCAGATTTTGCATTTTCATCCTCGAACATGGGAGCAGTACAGGAACAAATTCCTAAGACCAATTGTACTTACTGCGGGTAAGAACCGCATGTAATGTTAACTCCACAGAAAGTATCTGGTTATTCAATACCTGTACCTCTGCATTCCCACTACACTCATGGTTTTTGGGAGCAGTTCACAAACAACACTGAGAGGAAGAACCATGCCGGCCAGTGGCTGTCAATGGTGACCATAGAGTCATCAATTATCGTGTTCGACGTGGGATAGGCGGAGGTGGGCTTGGCTGACGAGGGGGCAGTTGTGGGACTGGACGAGGGGGACAGGCGACATAGCGATCACTGGTAGAGCACTCTGGAACCCTGAAACAGGGAGGTTTGAATCAGCACACAAAACCCAAAGCATGTTGATTCAAATAAACGTGCTTAGTCAAACTCAAAACATTTTAATGAGGACTTGCATAGTTACCAGAACACACAGAACATTCATAATTGGATGACCCAATTATGTTACCCACTGCAAGAATTCCACACAAGATCTTGCGATACTAGTTGGTAATTACTTTGTAGTGCAACTAAATACTACAGTATGTTGCCATGCTTTGGACGTTTTTGAGAGTTCTATTTGAAAATGAAACAGAGTTTCACCTGTTATCAATCTGACAAAGTAAATAAGGTCACTGCCCCTAGCATACAGACAACATTGGAAGCATAAACAGATTAAATTCTCCCTAAAGGAAATTGCAGTAGGTTCCAGTAGAAATGTGTGGCTTGTTTCTAATGGTATGAACTGATATTTACCAGTGTGAACTGGTTTAAACTGCTCACCAGTTACCTTGATAATTACCAGTAGAATGACTACCATGAAGACTATAAACTGTCTTAAACTGTAGTAACCATAATAAACTGGTTACTACTGAGTATTAGAAATATTCTGAACTGAAAGATACTATACTACTACTATACTACTATATTGAGCATTTCCTACTGGAATGTCCACTAAAACAGAGAAAGTACATACCTGAAAATCTTATAATCCTGCATGAAATGCATTAATTGTTTATAAAATAAATTTTGTTGATTAGGAAAGTTTGTGCATTAATAATGCTTCATATGCAGGTTACAAGCAATATAGCAGCTATCCCAAAATACTACACATTAAAGCTCTCCGAGAACTTGCAATGGCAAAAACAAGGTCTCCGTGACTTTAAAAACTGTTACTGGAGTTCCAGTGATATGGCCTACCTGGCAGGGGGCCGTGGTGGAATTCGGGGTGGTGGCAGGTCTGGTAGCTCCTCTTGGATGCGTGGAATTCGGGGTGGTGGCAGGTCTGGTAGCTCCTCTTGGATGCGTGGAATTCGGGGTGGTGGCAGGTCTGGTAGCTCCTCTTGGATGCGTGGAACTCGGGGTGGTGGCAGGTCTGGTAGCTCCTCTTGGATGCGTGGAACTCGGGGTGGTGGCAGGTCTGGCGCCTCCTCTTGGATGCGTGGAGGAGGACTGGGGCCAGGGTAACTCTCTGAAATATCCTGAAAAATCAGATGAGATTGACAGGAAAAAGACTATCAGAAATATCTGACGATCAGAAAGCGCCACAAAAATAGTGAATTTTTAACTTGCTCGCTCAAGCACCTCACATGAATTTCTTTACCTTTTCACCAGTAACACTTTTTATGTTTCCAAAATTAGTTTATTTTGTTGTACATGGCCTAAATGGTTTAATTAAGAGAGTAAGAAAACATTGCAATGGAAGAAAATGTTCTACAGATTGCTTAACTGGACCAAGATTCTGATAAAGACAGCGTGAATCAGGAATCACCAAGAGGCAAAAACATTACAAAATATTTTAACAATAATAATAGATAACAAAGAAACAGTAAATATGCTAAATGGACACGAGGACACCATGCCCAAGGAAATGAGGGGTGTTTTGTGAGGAATATAAAGCAAAGTAAAAATGACTAATATTTAAAATAATGTTAATATTTTAATTTAAATGTTAAAATATGGCAAACATTGAGATTAATAAAGCCAGATATTAAAAACCAAATGTGCACTGTTGTACTGTAGCTGTTTGCTTGACATGACTGCTGGTTTGACTATAAACTTATGTAACTGTGACACAGTAGAGGGCAGTATTGCTATTCATTAAATTACGCATACAGAAGATGAGAGACACCAGAAGAAGAACTCTGATATTCAGGTAGCCTACACAGCCTACACTGTTTGTAAAATATATGTAACCCCTGTCAATGCCACTGTTTTGTTTTCACTGACACTTGGCTCCCTTTTTCTAATATTTATTTTTAACTTCAAAAACTCCTTGTGGAGCATTATTGAAGAAAACTAAAACATTTTGTGCAGTGGGCTTACTGTACATACTATTGTTATCTTTCTTTCAAGTAATATAAAATAAATATTACATATTTCTGTTTTATATGCAAGAAATTATACAGAAACTTTTAGGAAATACATTTTAGAAATTAATGGACTCGTATAAATGGTAACACATCAATACACATTCAACTGTTTAAGCTGTCAGCAATTAAATAGACATACTGACCTTATAGGACATAGTGTATAACGACTTTAATTTACAATTTATTAATATTTACTTTCACGGTTAAACCTTATGCAAAAGGGGATAACATTCATGTCAATCTTGGAATTTAGCATGTACAGTAAGTCTTAATTTTCACATATAAAAAGGAAAAAATATTACACATATTATTACACAAATGAAAAAAATTTAACAAAGAAGTACTGTATCACTAAAAAAATAAAATTATAGGGAATATGCCCTAGAAAAACCAAAAAACTCGAATAGTACTGTCATTTCCTACTACTAATTCCTACAGAATTAAAACAAGAAGTATAGTAATAACCACAAGTGGGTGCACCTAAATATACAAAATCACATAAGCAGCAAAGCTGAAAACGGCCTCCTGTTTTGTAACTGACTGATGCACTGGAGGCTTACCTCATTGTCTGCTTCTGCTCCACTGCTGAAGCTCAGACTGCTGCGTGTGCTTGACCTGTTGCTCTCATTGCCTGCTCGAGACAAATGCATGCTTAATGTTCTAAATCGCTTGGTGCATGCAAAATATTCAGAAATGCTCAGCACTTCTTTATCCTGCACTTCTCCTTCCTCGCATACCCAACTTATCTTTTTTTTTGCATGTTTAATCTCTGCTACCTGGATCGGCCATGAATCTGTTCCAGTAATGTCATCTATTCTTTTGCCTTCCGCAGGTGGTTCAAATGGCTCACATGGCAGCAAAGCTGTTTTACTAAGGCAAACAAGTGATGATGCAAAACGATTCTTAAAAGGAACACTGATATGTTACCATCAACAAATAGGATGTTGACCACTTACATTTGTCTTTTATCCTCAATGTAGTTCTGTTGCATCGCTTTGCCTATAGTAAGTAATCGGTGAACGTACAGTATCATATACTGTATTTAGTCGCTTAAAAGCAGATGGGCAGATGGCAAGTAACTGCTAACCACAGGCCTACTTAAGATAGTAATGACAGCTTCTGTACACTTTGCTTTTTAGTGCTACCACTGTGTAAATATGTAATGAGTCATCAAACCCATATCAAATGTCACAAAAAAACAACAAAAAGTAAAATCCACTAAATTATTTCTTTTACTAATTTCATGAATGAGTTTTTCCAAATCCACAAATTCAGTTGTCCCTTTGAGGATTGTTCCGTCGTGATAGGGACAATATTCTTCAAGAGGCAAAAGGTTTCCACTTAGTGAAACAAACATTCAAGGAAATGTAAGTATTCTTTCTCTAACATCTAGTTCTGTGGTTTGTTTTTGAGGACAAAAATAGAGTGAAAATTTAAGTCTCCAAACTTCCCTCTCAGTCAGATTAAAAGCTGTCTCAACATTTAATGTCCTGTTTCTGTTTAACAAAAGCTGTATTAAATCTGAGCAATTTGTGCAGAGGCAGTCTTTTTTGATCTTTGAGCAAGGAAGGTTCTTGTCAAAAGCAGGGCATGTAAGACTCTATTTAGAAGGGTATAAATGCAGATCAACACTTTTGACAGACTTACTGGATGTACTGGTGGTGCTCCCAGTATGCCAGTTTCCTCTATGAATCACTTGAGCTGGGGCAGGTGGAGGAAACATAACTCGGGGGCTAGGTTCATAAACCGCACACTCCATATTCATCACAGACTTGTTGGAAAATTGTTGAATAGGAGCAGTTATCTCCAAGTCTGAGTTTAAAAAAACCAAGGCAGACAGAAAAGATGTAGTTAGCTCCTGCAAATTTCAAAGTGCTGGTCATTCAGGTTAAATACAATAATTATAAAAACCATTAATCATCATCATTCTCATAAATCAATTTAATTAATGCAAATGGACACTATTTAATACACAATAATACATTATGTCACAGTATAAAAGTCCTCTTTGACAAAAAGTAGATGAGTTGTATACACACCGAAAAATAAGTGAGTTCATAAGTAGTGTGACCTATATTTTTAAGTAGTCCACACTGCTGATATGATTTAACATTACTTTCAAAGGTGAGAAAAAGGTGAGAAAAACAAAATATTTGCATCATTGCTCTGAAACAACTGTGCCCGACATTTTTGAGGGATTAGTTTTTTATGCTTAAATCTAAGTACTACCGTTTATTGTAAGTTACAGTGCCATCCCCAAAATAACTCATTTTAGTCTATGTTGAAATGGCTATATTTGGTTTTCTTAATTATGTACAATATTTTACAAATATTAGTCTTCTCTGGAATGGCAATCTCAGGACACCTGCAGGAGTAGAGATGTTTTTTGCATTTTAATAAGCCTTACAATAAAGCACTGGTCAGTCCAAATATCCAAATTCCTTGAAAAAGAGCTTCCCAGTGCACAACCCTACAGTCTATACAATTGGAATTTTAACAGGTTAAACTCATAATTTACTAACTTACATTTTTTAAAATTATTTGAAAATTTTAAAATACTTTTAAATTGTGCAAATCTACATCTATATTAACAGTTCCTACATTATTCATAAGCAACTTCAAAACTGAAAACCATTAAAAATGTCTAACCAATCTCATTATTAGTAAAATGGCTATGAATTATACGGTATATTTATTTTGTACCCATAGTTTAAGAGTGCTTTAAGGAACTGCTATTGTCAGAATAATTAAATCAACTTTTAAATGCTACCTTTCTCATTTTTCTCATTCTTACCTATGTTCTTTCCTGATTTCTGCTTTTCTTTCTGTCGTCTTGTAATGCTGTCTCTTAATTTCTTCAGATTTTCCTAAAAAGAAGATTTCAAACCTTAAACCCACAACTCTAGAAGCCCACTTTATAATAATTGTTCATTTTCTAGTTCAATCAATTTTTATTTTTGATTTTGCATTGATTTTCTTTGAAGCAGTAGCTGCTATCATTTGCTTTCATGTCAGGATATAACGTGCAATTTTACTTGCATCATTATCTAACAGGCAAAAAAAATCAGCATCACCTTCTAAAATGCACAAATGTTATCTAGAAAGCTGGATGAGGACATTTATTTTTTGTACCCCTGTTTAACATTTAATGTCCTGTGCTTTAAGAAACTGCTATTGTCAGCATAGTTAATGCTATGCTGTCAAATACTTTTGAATGCTACATTTCTCATTTTTGCATTACTAGTCTGCATTGTAAAATCTGTATCCTTGACCCATCACTATTGTAAAAAGCATACAGATATTCCTAAAAACAGACATCTATTGAAGATGAACTATACTACTTCCAATTTTACTTCCACCGTTTCGGACAGCAAGGTTTTGACAGGGGAATTAAGAAACATACCATTTTGAGTCATAACAGTTGCCTAGTTTAATTTCCTACACACAATGCTTTTTAAAACTCTTCTTGACGTTCATCAGCTCAATTATAATGTTGGGGTTTTACACTGGTAAGTTCTTGAGACCCAACAACAGCAAAGCTTTTCTTATACAGTATGGTTGTATAGTAATAATACATGGGGCAGACAAAATAATGGAAACATCTAACAAATAGGACATGCATTTTGAAGTAACTAAATCACAATTAAATTCTACACGTGTTTCATATAAATTCCAATACTAAATACCAATACTGTATGTTTCCATTATCATAGACATCTTGAAATCCACACTTTAATATGTGAGTTTCTAAAACAACATAACAGATCTAACAGATTTTTAAAAAGGTTAAATAGTGTGTGCCTGAATTGCAGGTCTGTTGAAGCTCACAGAGATAGAAGGGGATTTAATAAGATTGCTAAAAACTATAAAACACCGGCTTCAAAAATGACCACAGAACTGGATCTACACCCTGCATTGCAGTGTCTGTACCTCATGTGCTTCACAAAGCTGATATTTACGGTAGGGCTGCCATTCAGAAACCGCTTGTAACCAAGCCCAATGAGCAGCAATGCATGACCTGGTGTAATGAACACAAAACCTGGACTTCTGAGCAGTGGAAGATATACAGCTATTCTTTTGAGTCGAGTTTTATTCTTTTTTTAACATTGGGATGGGCGTTATAACGTGGTATTATGACTCTCCGTGGTAGAGAACATACAAACTTTATATAGATAACACTGCAGTTTCAGAATTAGTCCTTGGGCCCCAGCACTACAAGACAGCAATACTAACCACCATGCCACCACGGTACACACCTTTGTTTTTATACAATATAATATGCTATTATGTATATGGAGGGAAGAAGTTGTAGTTTTGGAACCTTACTGCAATGCAACAACTTTACTTATAAAAGCCATCTAAAAGTAGTTAACGACATTTTCGCTAGAACAATGTGGGTTCTGAAAATAAGCTGGTCTGTTAATTATGGTAGCATATTTTACCAGAACTATTTTCTTCATAGTCCAAACAGCTCCCAGGGAATATCCATGCTGAACAACAATAATAACTATCCTTGTATAAGAAAAGGGCATATTGAAAAATAACTTGAAAAGCTATTTACCCTTGATTCCTCGTATTAGCAAAAAGATGAATAGTTTATGTATGATGAATACAAATTCTGTGTTCTTTCAACTAAGTTTAATTTGTTATCCTCTTTCAAATTAAAGATTATATTCGTATAATATTTTGAAGAAAGTACTTTTGATGACTGAATAAGTAAACAGAAATCCACATTAGGAATTAAATCATCATTTGAAATTAATATAAAAATATGCATTTATATAATTACAGAAATAGAAGTAACTACATTCCTCATTTATTAATTTAAGAGTCTGGAAAACAGAAAATCAGTGTGAAATAAAAGCTAAAATCTGATCTGAAGCAATCTGAAGCAATCTGTGTTTTTCTTATTAAACACATTAGATATTAAAAGTCATTTTAGATCCATGTAAAACATTAATATACACCCAATGCAATCTGAAATCAGTTAGAAGACTAAAATACCTGTTGGAATCGCAGGGACTCTGACCTTCTCTTCTGGTTGAACTGCCATTCCTTGAACTCCTGGACAGCCTCTTCTACTGTGATATCACCCAGCTTCACCTTCTCCTGAAGCAGAATTAGCTGTCTCTGGCCTGGGGTTTTCATTCCAGCAAACGGGTCATAGGTGGTTGTGGGAGGTCTGTCCCTCACTGGTCTCACTAATCCAAAACACAGCACAGAATTGGAAGTGTGAAACCATTAGCAACAAAGAAACTGGATTGAACTTTCTCATTCATCGTTGGAATTTCTTCTGAAATATTATGTATAAAATTACTCCTTAAACAAGATAGCCACATTCCACTCAGCCACATTCAGAGTTTCAGGACTACACAGTCTCTTATACATCAGTTGAAAGAAATAAATTAAATACCATAAAGGAAATGATTAACAGGGGAGTACAAGAAGTAAGATATTTTCATTTGTTTTGTTATACATACATGTTATTTTGGTAGAAAATACCAGTGAAATTGTACAGAGACTTTACTTCTGAGGCATGTACTGTATGATAGGAAATTTAATTCAAACATAATTCATACAAACTTAGTTAAACATACATATATTGTATTTTTGTGCTCAATCAATCTTTTTACAGAATATATGCAGTTACAGTATATTCAAAAGCTGCATTGTGAAATCTCAGAGCGCAGTCTTACGGGATTATACAACTTGTTTTTTATTAAACAGATTACCCTTATTATTGCATCAGAAATAGAGAGACATCGTGCACTGTACTATAGCATTTTCTAATAATTCAAATTTTATATCACCTAGTCCAATAAGGTGTTGTGGAGAGTTAGGGTCTAACCCGGCAGGCAATGGGTGTAAGACAAGTTACAGTACACTCTAAACAGATCCATTGCAGGACACATACTGTATAATGAATGCACAAAGGACGTGTCAGGTGCAATTTAACCTAGGCAGCATATCTTTGAATTATGGGAGGAACCAGACCCCAAGGCAAAAGTCCATGTAGCCAGGGAGACAAAATACAAGCTACTGAGAAATACAGAAGGAATCCCAAGCTACTGTAGAACTGAAATAAAATTAAAAAATTACAGACCTTTTCCGTTTGTCAACAAGTAGGCTAGACAATAGACCAGATTTGACTTCACTATTTTGCAACTGTCCAGTGTTTCCACAAAGAAAATAAAGGACAAATAAAAACATGTATTCTGTGTTAAGACATTCACTGAAGTAATGAACAAAATGTTTTAATTTGTCATGTTTCAAAATCTTATTTATATATTTTATGTGCAGTGCTTCACCAATAGGTTACCCGAAGAAATTGAGTTGTTTATTTTTTTTAATTTCGTCATGCTATGACTAACGGTTTACTAATGATCATGCTTTACTATACTGTAACAATGTTAAAGAAAACACAGCATACATACAGTATAATGCAACCATCAAAACTCTTACCTGGCAACCCCTTCCCTCGAACATAAAGATTTTCAGGTTTTGATGCTTGCTTTTCAGAAAATACTATAAAAAACAGAATAATAAGTTCTAGCAAAAAATAAATACACACATGTTCACATGTGCTACAATCCTATTTGCCTATGACTCTTTGTATTAAAATGAAACCTTTTTTAAAACATCAATCTTTTTCATGAAATATTTTTTTTCCTATTTTATTCTTATGTTATGGGACTACTTATATTTGAATTCTATATATATATAGTATATAATTGAATAGCCTTGGCATGAATTCTGATATGACAAAGCCATTTAATCCATGGTTTGTACCTTTTTTTTTAAATGTGACTGCTTCACAAGGACTACAGTTACCAGTTACTTTTAGAAGTACACTAACATTCTACAACACAGATTAATCAAATTATTTAAAGACATTTTGCAAATGTGTAACCATGTTTTACCATGTATAACTTGAAAAATGCTAAAGAGGGCTAGAAATATTGGAGGGGAAGTAGCAGCCCTCATTTTTACCCATGCCTTGTAATACAGTAATGTTCACTACAGCTTAATATGATTGAACAGACCACAAGGAAAGACTTGTTCTAGTTTCAGCAATCCAGTGGCCATGTCATTTCCCTGACCTTTGGAAATGTATGCCTCTCTCTCTTCTGGCTCACTGCAGACAGAGGGCCTGGGTATGGGCGCAGGCGGACGATTGACTATCTCTGGGATGTAGCTGGCACCCTGCTCGACCGTGTCGTAGACATCATCCTCCACACACAACTTGTAAGGGTCCTCCTCTTCCTCCTCAGTCTCCGACTGCACCTTCTCCCCTTCCTTGACATAGTCATCCGTGTCCTCTGGCACCTTAGTTTTAGGACATTTCTCCGATTTGCCTGTTGTAAACATCATGAGGGAATTGTAGTTGCATCTTTGTCGAAGAACAACACTTCATTAAATTAATTAAACTAATATTTTTACAACACTTACTTCAATGTGATACAATCGTGTTAATCCAACATTCGATGACATGCTAACACTTAACACATATTGTAAGTACATAATATGTGCTTTAAACAAAACTAGGATCTCTAATACATCCCAATACCACATTCTATAATTTGAAATAAAGTTATTTTGTGTACTTTTTTAAACATTCTGAAATGCAATGGAAGGGATAAATATCTATTTTTTCTGTATGTAAATAGGGTTAAATTAAATTGATTCTACATTTTACTAATGAACTTAGTAATTGATGGCAAAGGATCTTCTCAATAGTCAGCATGGGTTTTTGTGTGGGGGAACTTTAAATACTGAAGGGAGAGGGACCTGGTTAGACAATTGGTCCAGGAGTGAGAATTTGTAGAATCTGGTGTATGTGAGAATGTGTTGGGTTCAGTTTAGGAATGAGATAATAGTGAAATAGTGGGTTTGGGAATGTAAAGATGTTTGTGAGGGAAAGTGCGGGGCGTTGTCAGGATCCCCAAGCACTAGGAGGGTACCCACATTTCGCAGACCTATAAAATGTAATTTTACCTTCCAGAAACTTCCGGAGCATAGTCTCCTGTGTATTCACTGCAAAGGGATCAGGGACGTCAGATGCTTGTCTTAATGCCTTGTCCATGTCTTCATCTGAAGTTGAAACACAGAGTAGTTATTCTCTACGGTAGTATTCAAGAAAGGGATGATGAGTTTTATGTTTATTAAAAAATGTAATTATGGAGCCACCATCATTTTTCCATGCCTTTTAAAAAAATATATTGAAGTAATGCTGTTTGTAATTGACACTCAAGGAAAAGGTATAGAATTCCAATCCTGCTTTAAGCCTCAAACTATCTAAAAACTCTACAATACAATTTTATGAATCACATTAGGTCAATTTAAATTCCCTTAAACATAATATTAACAAAAAATTAAATGCTTTTATAGTGACTTGCAAAAGTATTTAGACCCCTGTACAGTATTCACAATTTTTTGTTTAAATAGATCATTAATATGACAAAAATGTTGATCTTATTAATATTAAACCTTTTGTTGTGGCAAAATCTTAATTAACATATGTAAGGGAGGTGTACTGAATTCTGTTAAAGAGTTACACAATTAGTTGAGAGGCCTCTGTCTGTAGGCAATAACAGAGGTTAATAACAGAGGTGGACATCAATCATTAAGAAGTGGTAGACACCCAGGTACTGCCTAGTTAGTTTGCCAAGCTGAGAAACTGGGAAAGGAAGAAACTTATTAGCAATGCCACCATGCACTTTGAAAGCTACAGAGATCAAAGCATTCATGGCTCCTATGCAATCAACATTTTTTTTTCTTTCTAGGTTTTGCTAACATTTAAAGTAACCCATCTCACCCATACACATCTTAATTTTGGGAATTCAGGTTTAAAAATAGTACATTGTAATAAGAAAAATGTAAATGCAACATTTTGAAACTTCAAAAAATTGGACACCATAAGAAGGGTCTGAATACTTTTGCAAGACACTGCATACAGTATGTGCAAATATACAGTATAATACTGTATATGGTATAGTATATTTACATAAGAGTTTGAAACAATTTTCATAAAATTCTGAAGTCAGTCCAAATCAGAACATTTTTTACTTCATCCTTTCATCCTTTCCTTGTGATTTGGAAATATGCAATTGCCTTATATTCTTAGTTGCAACAGAGTTAGTCCTTTACAGTCTTTACATGGTGAGAAAACACTTACATATGTCCTCTATACAGTCAGGGTTCAACTCCATCATTGACTCATAGATGTCTTCATCACATCCTGGGTTCAGTGAGTACCTCATCAGGATATCTCTGGAGGTATTGGACATAGACTCATATATGTCCTCATCCTCTCCTTGTGTGATGCTTTCCTTAATGTGAGTCTTTAGCATATCTGCTGTCTCCTGCAAGCAACAATCAAATAAACTAAGATTCCTTTTCTTTCTTTGTTCCTATCTGCCATAGTTTCTTAGGGGTCTACAACAAAGCAAACACATCACTAAATTGTTCAATTCAGAAGACACAGCTGTATTTCACATTAATTTTATATTAATCCGGCATAGAATAGTAGCAAATCGTCAGAAACCAAAGAACTTCTAATATTTGGTTTTCAACTTTTGAAAAATTAAATATGAATCACATTCCTATGTAACCTTGACACACTTCTCCACTGCTACACCTAATGAGCCCTGTGCAGGTATCAGAAAAATTACTGGAACAATATTTAGGGAGTCTTAGGTCTTAGTAATTCTTACTGGTACATGAAAATAGGGAGTACCTCTGGAGGGTTGCGTAGGGTTCCCATGTACAAGGAAATCTGGATGTAACTATACACAGTACAGTATATATGAATAATAATAATTAATTGCTTACACTTATATAGCACTTTTCTGGATACTCCACTCAAAGCGCATTACAGGTAATGGGGACTCCCCTCCACCACTGCCAGTGTGCAGCCCCACCTGGATGATGCGATGGCAGCCATAGTGCGCCAGAACGCTCACCACACATGAGCTATCAGTGGGGAGGAGAGCAGAGTAATGAAGCCAATTCATAGATGGGGATTATTAGGGGGCCATGATTAGTAAATTTAGCCAGGAGGCCGGGGTTACACCCCTACTCTTTTCGAGAAACGCTCTGGGATTTTTAATAACCACAGAGAGTCAGGACCTCAGTTTTACATCTCATCTGAAGGACGGTGCCTTTTTACAGTATAGTGTCCCCGTCACTATACTGGGGCATTAGGGCCCACATGGACCGCAGGGTGAGTGCCCCCTGCTGGCCCCACTAACACCTCTGCCAGCAGCAACCTTAGTTTTTCCCAGGAGGTCTCCCATCTAGGTAGTTGGGAGTTGCAGAGTGATATGGCTGCTGCTATGATATGAAGCACTGCCATGCAGCTGCTATGAAGCACTGCCATGTTCTTCAAATTCAAAACAACAACCCTAAAACACTACACAGTACAGGAATTAATAAAAGATTGCTACTAATGAGTCTTATACATGTGAATGAAATTGTTAATGATGGGGATGCTACATTAAATTGAAATAAATTGAAAATCTTGATAAATTAACTACAGTTTCACATGAGAAAATCACAAATTGTATGAATAAACAGTAAAATAAAAAGAAACACAAAGATAACAGCTTTTAGTATCTGATAAGAATACAGCAAAACAATAACGTGATCACTATGCCTTAGTACATTGTTTTTGCTGTCCCTAAAGGTTTTATTTATAAACTTTTACATGGACTACCAGCAGTAATTTGTATAAAAGTTAATTAGTATGGGGCAGCAGAAGAATTACTGTAACTGTAAAAAATAAATTTTGTGTTAAGAAACCAGCTAGAACTACCGTGTTGTTAACCTTGGAAGGTTCAAAATTAGCTAATTCTAAGGAAAGTTATTTTGTGTGACTTTCTTAAAATAAACTGAAAATTTGTAGAAACTTGCCTAACCTCGGATATCCTGCAAACACAGAGCTGCTGAGACTGTAACAGTAATGTGACTGTGAAAAGAGGAACTAGCCAGTATTTCACATTTACTCCCATTAAGCACCACAACTAAAATAACACAAACTGCTAGTAAGTACTATTATACAGTATATGAGTGCTTTACCATTTTAAAAGCGCTGACTTTAGATAAGAAAATGACTTAATGGCATACTAGGGCTACACTGTAACATATGTTTAACTTGTTAACTTTGTGACCACTCTAAGATTAGAATGTAGAGAATTTTACACATTATTCTAGTGACTTGTATGGTTAAGAAGGAGTGTGAGACGGCAACTTTCATTTCCCCAGAGCCTCCTCAGACACTTAAGGCTCTTACACACGAACATTGTGTTAAAAGCAGTTATAGATTAGGGGATTAAATGGTTTAAAAAAGAAATGAGACAGCCTAGAACTAGAAGAAGAAACACATTTTAAGTAATAATCATCATTGTGTTACTCAATAACCAGCCTCGCTAAAAACAAAGAAAAACTTAAAAGTTAAAAATGTATACCTTTAAAACAAATCCAAAGTTGAAAAGCTGTCTCTGCGCAGTGTTTAGAAACACTCTCAGCACAGCATAAGGGATTTCAGTGTGAAATGTTCTTGTATAACAAGCTATTTAAATATACAGTGAACAAACAAAAGCTGACCGATAAAGTTAATTTTACCTCATCCAAATAATCTGACCTGTCAAAACAGGATCAACTGATAAATTAAGCAATGTCTGTTGTGTTCTTGCTGTATGAGTTTATATATAGTGATATTTTACAGAATGTTTTTTTAAATAAATTCAGTGGCTTTGGTTAACCTTTTCTTACTTCCTTAATCTTTGACACTGACAGCATTACATAAACAAGACAGGTTGAGGAAAACCTCACGCTAGATTTAGTAATCTACATATTATTTATTTTGGTATAATCTGTCTGAAAAAGCAATATCACAGATTACATAATTTATCCATACACATGAATACACATACATGAACTGTACAATATATGAAGTGGTTTTGAACTTCAGAAAACGTAATGTGGAGTATCTGTACTTAAAACACAGTGAAAAAGTAATATGCCTCTTCATATTCTCTTTAAACATGGAAATTAACATACTGTATTTGCATTCTCTAACTGGGGGTTATATGCAAAGAATTTACAGCAAATCTAGCAGTGAAACATAACCCCTGGAGGAATTTAGCAATACTGAGAAGACCAGGTGTTTTTGTACTATTACTATGTACTATGTTAAGGCCTTCCCAGTCACAGCAATTGGAGTTGGTTCTTGAAAAGTGTTTTATCACTTAAAACCTGATGTACTATATTTTGCTGCAAGATAATATCAGTGATATTTCTTTCATTTCAGATATACTTTAGTACACACCACAGTCTCTGAATTCTCAGAGAACAGCTGCTGTTTGAATGCAAAAACTCTTCAAGTGTAGTTGTAGTGTTAAAAACAAATAAATCCTGTAATACTTGTGTGCAACGGAAATGTTTTATTCTTAAAGGCGCAGTTGTTTTTCCCCATTGCAGATTAAGTGTGTATTTGTATACAATCTTTATATTAATTAAAACATATTTAAAATGAGTCTAAAATTCAATCTTACATAAATTAAGCATAAGATACTTGGTTACTTACAACATACTCATCCATAAATTGACGCAGGTCTCGGAAGCCATTCTTTTCAGCAATATTGTTGGGATAGTCCCCGTATTTGTTAACCACACTGTAAGCCTGGAGAGCACCAGGACACTGCAACAAGACAGTTGTAAGCTTCTTCAGTCCATACTTAGCAGCAAAATGAAGCAGTGTAGGCAGCTCCTCATTCCGTTGGTCTGGCAGAGAAGTAGGAGTATTACAATTAAAATTATAACAAAAAATTCCAACATTAACAATATTATATGTTATCTTCTACTTTGCAATGTGTTGCACACAGTTTTTCCACTTTACTTTAATATACCTAAATGAAGGGAGAGTTTTTTATTTACTTTTTAATTATGTTTCACTTTTCCTTTGAAGCGCGTTGTGTGCTACTTTAACTTATCACTTACTGTACTGTATATACACTCAAGTGAAGAAAACTCGCAGAGAGTCTAATGAGATTAATGATACTGCTGAGCCTAAGGTCAGAGATTCAAATTCACTTTCTGGTCTGATTTAAATAATAAAATCTTGATACAAATGATAATGTTTCTAAAAGTATTTCCTTCTAAATACAGGATCATGAAAGATGTACATCTGTATTACAGCTACAAAAAGTAAAGCATTCAAACACTGTAGCCTTCAAACTTCACACACATAATCTGACAGGCAATAAGGAGGATCACAACCTAACCAAGGGTGGCTATGAGCAGTCAGTCATACCACCGTGTATGAAGTCCACAATAACACTAAAAATACTGAAACACACAACTTCATGATTTCTACAGGGGATTCGTTAAGGATTATACAATGCTGAATGCTTTATCGGAATGTACAGATTTTGACACAGTCAATTCTAAAAAAATACAGTCCTATATTTGTGCTGTGCAGTCCTGGAGAGGAACTGCACACATGAATGACTGATGCCAAATGAAATAGTCATTTTATTGTAATTTATTATTGTGCAGTAATTCAGACTACTTGCCAAAAAAACCTCAGAACCCATTTGGAAAAGGAAATCTCGCACATACAGTAAGAGATTTTTTTCTTTACAAAAAATGTACTTGTTCCCAATGGTTCTTGTATCTTGGAGAGATACAGTATATTAACAGAGAATTACTGTATATAAAACTATAGTTATCAATTATAATTGCAAGGGAAAATGTCAGACTCTGAGCATTAACCTCCTTTGCAGTAACTCAGGGTGGGAACCGTGTGAATAATAATCTGAGCACAGCTCTGGTTGCACATATTTCAGCGTTATGAGTTTTTTTTATAGTTATTGCATCAAATCCAGAGTACAGTAACATAAAAATACACCATTGTATAACAGTAAGCCTCCCATTTGTTTCAAAATTAATTCCTTTTTTAAAATTACATAACTAGTAACCAAACAAATTAACCGTCTGACTATGCACATATACTGTAGTACACTTGTTGGCCTTCCCAGATATTTGTGCGCTATATAACGTTTTAAAAGGAAAGATTAAGTATTTGTTTCATATATACAGTACATACGTTTTAAAAGTTAATATCAATGTCTTTTCTAAGATATAACAAACCTCTATAACTTTGTGTTACAAAAAACTTCAAATGTTCTTCTAGCATCAAACACCAAAGACCGACAGACTACTGTATTTTAAATATTGTTGATGTTAAAGGTCAATTTGTTCAAATGTTAGACGTTCTTAATAACAGTTTACACACATGCTGACATATTTTCCTCTTCGAGCTGGTTAATTCCAAATAGATGAAGCCCAGATACAGGCATATTTGTCTTCAATGATTCCGTCAGTAATCTGTCCAGTGATTCTCTACAGCATGATGTGATGTTAAAAGCCTAGAAGGAGAATGATACAAGGAGAACATGAGGAGAGACAGTGTAGGTAACATGAGACAATTGACATTTCTTTTTTTGAAATGCATTTTTTATATCTAAAAAATGCTGATATTTCACATTTTCTTTTTTTCCCATTTGTAGTTAATTGAAGCAATGTCAAGAGCCCAATTTAAAGGAAGACAAATATTTTTCCCCAGTGTATATATCACATGTATTTATAAACATTATAAACATTAAAACCAGCCTATATTAAGGACTCCTTTTATTACTTTAGCTAACTTTGAAAATGCATTTAAATTTAATATTACTATACTGAATTGCGTATTTGCAATTACATAGTGTGAGTGGTACTCAGAAAAACAAAACTATTGGACAAACAGGTTGATTATACTTCACATATAGATGGAGGCAGACATATTGACGCATGATTGTTTACTAATGTCTTAGTATAATAAACATATTTTCAATAAAATAGTATGTATATAACAATGTGTATATTTATATAACATGTTTTCGTGAATCAACAAATTTTAAATGCAGGCTTATGATATGTCTGCATTTCAACAGGCATTTCTAGGGTCAGAAGACTGAGACACTGTCTCATCAGCATGTGTGAAAGTGCCACAGCAGAAGCATACCAAAAAACACTAGAGTAAGTATAATCTTATCTGGACTCTGCAGGATTAGCATTAAAAAGAAGTAGATGACTGATGACCAGATGACTGCAAAAAACTATCCCTAAGTCAGTAAACCAAGTCCATCAAATAAATATAAAATTCAACCCTTTCTACCTTCTCACCTGGCACATGAACTCCATTGGATTTATGGCATTTTCAAGAAAGTTACTGATTTCTCCCATGCCAGTGTAGTATGTTATAGGCATCGAGCAGACAGTTAAGTCCCCACTGTACAAAGTCACCAAGACGGATCCAGAGGGCATGTCTACAAATAAAAAGAACATTGCATTCATTGCATTCAGTTCTGAACTTCTTTCCATTTTAGCAATCATATACTGGAAATACTTCGTCAAGCTGTCTCTCCTCACATTTTTTGGTTCATGCCACTGTCAAGTTTATATTTTTATGGAAAGAGATCACTGACTGCAAGTTCTTGATCAACTGAAGCACTGACAGGAAAACTCCAAAACAGCTACAATTTTAAACTGTCTCTTATTTTGGGAGATAATCATGAGATGAAACAGATTCTGCAAATGTTGCTCTTTTTCCAAACTTATCACAAGACATATTTGCACTTACCAGGTGCCTTGGCAGAGACTGTATATTCATTCTCCAATACACCTGACTCTCGTTTAGAGGCACAATTTTTGCATGAAAACTCCACTTCAATTTTTATTTGTTTTTTTAACTTACATTTCAGAATTATGTACACATTCACCTGGGTCTGAAAAAAGCAAGAATAACACCATTATAATATACTGAGTTACATCAGTGTCAATGGATAAGGGTATTTAGCAGGTAGGTCCATTATAAAAAAAAACAAGAGGAAATAAACATACTTCCTCAGAAAAGTGTGAGAGCTAGATTTATCTAGTTTAAAAATCTTTTGTTTTCCATTTAGTTCAAAATATTACTATGTAATTCAGTAAAAAAAAACATGACATGAAGTAACGTGATTCATCTTGTCGATAGCACTATACTGAAATCAGAATTTAACCATTACATCCCAGGTGGATGAGAAAAAATGATTGCTAACTTTGTTTAGCTGTACAGTATATGGCTTCTGTTTTAGCTTCTTTCCAAAGGTTGCCAGTCACTTACAGAATAGATTACAATGCTCTTCTGCTGTAGATTTGAATGGTAGCTACCATTCTTCTATGCTGCTCAAGCATTAAATCAACAGTTTATCAGGTCTTTAGGGTCGTGGCACCGAGAATGTGTAATTCACGTTACACATTCTCAGACTCAGCTCACACTGTCACACTGCAGAGTTCAAAATCTCACTTGAAATGTTTTGAAATGCTTTGTAACTTGTAAACCTTTATGAGCATCCAATTATTGCGTCTCTCTAGTGCTTCTTCTCATCCATGTATAATGCCCTGCTCAGCTTGCTATGATTTTATGATCGGTTACCTATAAATGAACTTTATTATTATTTTACAGTAGTATTATTACTTTTTGATCAGAGGCAGTGTAACACCCCTGCTGCAGACACTACTGTTGTACCTAGAGTACTCTATCTCCATTGGTCCAGTCTATCCAAATTGGTACATTCCTGGGGGCAATTCCTGGGATGGACAGATGTCCTGTCCAAAAGGGGGGTGGGAGGTGGGGAGTTGCATGCTCCCTCTTAATGGCACAGAAACCACAATTAGGTCTGTCTTAACGAGCCGATATGGCTGAGATATGGAAGTTACCTCAAATCAAATCAAATCAAATCAAAGTTTATTTATCAAATGCACAACAATACAGTGTGCAGCAATGAAATGTCTTTTCCGCGAGCTCACAAAGAATCACAGAAATCATAAAAATCACAAAACACAAAAATCACAAAATTGAAAATAAGGTTACATAATAATAGATGTAATAGAAATGGAATAAAACTCAATATGAGTAGAGCTGCTATGTGTCCATGGTGTATGCAATATATACAAGTAGTGCGGTTATGCGGAATACAGTGAAAACTGTGTGTCCATGTAGCCATTACAGGTGATTTGCTAAAGGAACTGCAGGTTGGCTATTTCGCAGTCTTGCTGCCTGGAGGTAGAAGCTGTTCCGTAGTCTCTGTTGAACTTGGACCGAATGCTTTGGTACCGTTTACCGGACGGTAGGAGGGAAAACAGTTTGTGACTGGGATGACTGGGGTCCTTGAGAATGGACCTGGCCTTCTTCAGACATCTAGCTGAGTAGATATCCTGGATGTTTGGTAGCTCACAGCTGGTAATGAGCTGGGCTGACTTCACCACCCTCTGCAGTCTGCAGTTATTAGTTGTTGAAACATTAATAGTATACAGACTGCCTTGCAACTTAAAGCATCCACAAGAGAGGGATGAGCAGGAAATAACTCTTGATATTTCGAAAACATTAATCTAGTAAATACTGGGATGGGATTATTAGTCTTCTTTTATTTCTAACTTTTAATATCTCCTTATTGTCTAAGGTGGAAATGCAGTAAACATCTTATGCCGCAATGTTCTCTCATAAGCTAAAACTTACATGAAGCTGTAAAAAATCATTAATCACAATAGCCCAATTTCATATTTCCATCATCACTAAAAGAATGCTGTTTACAACTTTTTTAGAAAGTTTTTTGCCTCCTTCAGGTAAAACCAGTCAAGTCTTTGAAAACAGTTAAAAACAGAAGTGAAAAGTTTTCAAACAATTAAGTACAGAATTGACAAAGTTCCTCATTTGAAACAAACAGTTTTTCCATGACAAAGGGGACGAGTTATTGGTACCATGTGACCATTAGCAAATATAACATGACCTTTTTTCTGTTCTGGTTTTTGTCTTAAATATCACAGATCCTTAATAACTAGAAATGTTGCTGTTGCACAGTGAAGAAGGAACCAAGCTCTTACCCCACACTGTATTCTGTCTGGAAGAATGGCAACGCATTTGTCGTTGACAGATCTTGTGGATTCACTTTGGAGCTCTTCTTTTTCGACAACAAACTCTTCATGGTTAGGTTCAGCTTGCTTGGGCTCATCCTTCTGCTCGGCCTCTTTATCCAAGACATGATTTACCTCTGACTCTGCCTCGCTGTCAGTCACACTGTCACAACCTGAGTCTCACGAGAGTACAGAAATGGATTTTATTATTTTAGAAAACGGGAGACCCTGAAGTCTCACTATTCCAAAATCACATAAACCCAAAATGGAGCTTGAAGATGAAAAAAGCATAAAGCTCTTCTCAGAAATTCTACTTGTGATTTATGTCATCGTTTATCCATAGGAATTTTCTTTCTTTTCTGAACAAGTTACCCCTTAAGGATTCTAGCAGGGATGAAGAATTACTGTTACACTGTGTCTCAAATTAAATAAAACTTAAACATTGTATTCTCCTGAAGATACTGTCATTTCAAATATCAATATAATTTAAAATGTTCTCTTTTGTCTTTGAATATCTAAACAGTGCACTCTTTCCTTCCTCTAGTCTTATGCATCATGGTAACCAGACAATTAGATAGGCCTTCATCCTCAATACTGTATATATAACTGCTCTACCAAAATTGCATTGTCTCCTTTTATCTACTGTATGTTTTAACTATAATTGTCTTTTCATTATTTTCCCTGACGTTTTCTGCTAGCAATACTGCCTATGCCAAGAAAGTTGTGTCCTGCAGGTGATTTATGTGCAACCTGTTCTAAGCAATTCTAAGAAGAAATAACTCTATACCTAAATTAAATCTTGTGCTAATCTTTTTAATAGTAATAATTCAAAACAAAGACTGCTTCCATTCCAGTTAATTAAATTTATATTTATCAGACATGAGTGCTAATCTAAAATAACACTGTATGAAATAAATACATATTTTTTTCATTTAGAGTCAAGTTATATAATTTCAAAGATATCAATGAAAAGAATAGATATAATAGCACAATGTCCATATGATGAAATTTAGTGAATTTCTTGTTAACTGTGGAGAGATAATAATACTACAAGATTAATAATAGTACTAATAATAGTACAGGACTATAACGTCCTGTACTTTGGAAGCATATCCTGCCCTGCTGATCTGTTAAATTTTCTGTAAGAGCTGAGCAAGTGGGGTCACTCTTTTGAAGAGAAAAACAAAACTCCCTAACAGTTATTTTAATTTTACTTTACTATTTCCTGTTCATCCAGGATTAAAGTCTGGTGAAAGTCTTGTTCTCAATCTAGCCAACTCATTTAACTACTCATGCCAGTGGTGAAAAATATTGTTTTATTGCTAATAACTGGCTTTTTTAGTACTGGCTTCTAAAAAAGGTACAATAATATTGATAATTGTCTCCTTGAAAAATACCAATATGCCAATTTTATCAATCCTTCAAGAACTGACTTAGTGTTTAAAAATGATTAAAAAGAATGTATTAAAAAGATGAGAAAATCCATAACTGAATATATATGCATTTAATTAACTAATTGAAATCCTTCACCATCCCCTCTCTAATTCATACTTTATTTTTAAGAAATCTGTATGCCAATGTCTTTCAAACTGTGAGTAACGAAATTCAAACCTGGGAATGTCATGCTTGCTTATAACAGGATACTGTATGTTTTTTTTACATGCACTGTGCTCGTAAGTGTCTTAATATACAATCATAAGAAAAATAAAAAAACATCTGTTAAGATATGGGAAATTGAAGAGACCATATTTTATGTGGTTTGCAGTAGTGGTTTGTACTAGTGTAACTTGTAAATTTAGTTATGCTGTAGGTGACTCGTAGTTGAATGTGTGTTGAATGTGTGAATATAGATGTCTGTCTTAATGTATTCTTAATACTGTCCTAGGTGCCTGTTGACATATTTGAATGTCTGATGGAGGTACTGTATGAGGCTTCCCATAATTAAATGTACTTCTTTATGGTATAACTTCTGTTTTACTGTAAACCTGTACAAAATAAACAATCCATCTTGGAGGTTATTTGTATCATAGATGCACTGATGCTAGCACTTAGAATAAAGAACATTACATTCATGAGAAGAGCAACCTCCACAGAGTATGAATAATATTACTGTTACAGTATAAGCAAACAAATCTGCTGATTTCATAACTCAAAGGCAGAAATATGTTTTAAAGATCTACTGGCCCAACTAAAGTGTAGTTCAATAAAAGATGTAAGTATGAAGGACAGTACCAGTAATATACAATATTATTCAATGTAATTACTTCATACTTGATAAAAAACCTGGCCAAACTAAGTTTGGAGTAATTGCTGGTGATTATAAAACTTGGTCATTTTCACCAAGCTCACTGGTAACATCTTCTGCATAAGTAAACAATTAACTATATAATTACATCTGGGCTAGCTCTAGAAAACATGGTTTTAAAGTTCTATCATTTAGAAGTATTTATATACAGATATTGATATTCTGTTACACAGCATTGAAAAAGTACTCAAAGTACCCAAAAGTACTCAAAGTACTCATAATATCAATAACAAAATCAATAAAAATAGATAAAATGCCTGCATATAAATTCAGCAATTTGCACTCTGTACACAATTACGCACCATATCCATTTTTAAAAGTAAATCTCTAATCATATGGCCACAGTTAAAATTTTCCATGACCATCATATAAATTACTTGTGAAGCAACTGCTGTATAAATTAAGCCACAAAAAGGAAGTGTGGTTAGTTTTGTGTTCCTTACTTTTTGTGTAAGGCTTCAACTGGCTATTTGATGATCAGGGCCTTTAGTAGTTTGCTGTGCATTTCAATGTGCATTTCAAATGTATTCGGTTGTAATCTATTATTCTGTAATAGATGCTCATACAGTAACTACCAAAAGGTTTATACAAATCTACCAGTTCAAACTTTTTTTCAATTCTTGTTTAATTGTTAAGATTGTAGTATCTAATGAGACGTTTTGAAAACAAAGGTTTATAAAACCTCGGTACCTTTATAGATCTGTTATCTTACTAGTTAAGGAATTCTAACATCAATTATTAAAGTAACAGAAGTTCAAACTTAAAATGTAGACTCTGACAACAAGGCATAGAAAAAAACCATTATTATAGATTATCTGGTGTAATCCAAATTATGTTTCAAATTCTTCATGTATTCTCTTTTACTAAAAGTTATTTCATATCTAGAAGTACATTCAAATAGAGTAAAATATGTCAAACCCATTAGTATTGTCTTGTTTTCATATAGCATCTTAAATCCTTTTTTACCCTAGTTCACTTCCAACGTAAGAATAAAATACAGGAAACCTACCTCTCCATTTGTTCAACATTAATGAAGTGTTAATGATGTCAACACTCTGATAAGACATCTTCTAGGTCACCAGTCAGATCATGTTAGACACAAGTTAAATAAAACAGCTCCAAGCAATTGGTGTTAAAAGCAAAATGCAAATACTGTGCTTTAGCAGGGAGAAGAGAGTTTTCTGAAATGGAAATCTTTTTCATCCAAGAGCAGGGTTCCTCTTTAGTCTTGCTTCCTTCCTTATGGAGAGCCCTCCCCTGCTCGCAAGAATAGTAAACAGCCTGAGAATAAACTGAAAAAACAGTCCTAAGACACCCAGCGGAGCCCCTTTGCTTTTATTTCTGTTGTAACCTAATCAACACAAAATGATGGAGTCACCACCTGTGCTTTTCACCTACTTCTGTCTGGTCTACTTCTGTCTGGTCTGTGTTGCTTTATTTTGTTGTTGCTATATTATTGTCCCAAGGAAAAACAAATTCATGTACAGTATGTATGTCTCCATGTCATTATTCTTCCTGGTATTGCCATGGTTTGCAATATAGTGTATAATATTTCAATCCAAATAATGCAAGTTTGTCATGTAACGATTTTTCTGTTTGTTTACGTTCCATAATTCACATAATTTGTAAGTTAGGTTCCTTTTGTAAAGCTAATATTTGAAAACAACTCTATATTGCTCTGCATTGTTGATGCTGTCATTATCAGTTGGTACAGCAATGTCTTACTTTTAAAAAAGTGCTGCTTTTGGCTAAAGATGTTAGCTTTCTGTAGTGGGAAAACTAAAATTATATGTTGCCTTGTCTCTTTACACTGTGCACCATGGTATATTTATACACAAAGTATCACTTTGTTAGACCAAAAACAAGGTTTTCAAAGTAGATTGAACTCTTATGTTGTAAACTGTTTTCTAGAAAGTAGCAATAGTTTTAACCCATGAAGTAGAAAAACTAAGGACTGCGCATTTTTTACAACTCTCTATTTTTCTAGAGTACATTTGCCAATATTTATCTTAACATTTCATGTAATATTAACAAATAAATTAATCAAATTAATCAATAAATTATGCTATAAATTAAATTAAAAACTCAAAAGATTAAGACGCTACTGAAAGAAAGTGATCTGACATGATTACACATAACGGAATGTCACACTCTGATTCATCTTTGCAGCTACCGAACCATGAGCTCACTGAATGAAGTAATATATAATGATGATGTTACTTCCGCATACAGAGCCAAGGTTTCAATAATATATAGAGAGCTTCTTTGTTTTTTAAATCCTTTCAAGTAAATTGAAATGGAAAGATTCAAATTCTCCCGAAAGGGTTGGCACATAAATTTCACTCACTGTCACAAGGGAATTAATTCTTGACCTGTGATATAACACATAATTTTCTTTTTTCCACACTTTACTCCTACTAGCAGTTAACAACCTAAAAATATATAACGGAAGTGTAACTAGGGACCATGAAGAGTATCAGTTTACTTGGTCCTCTCTAAATTACTATCACTATCAAACTGAGTAGAAATGAACACAGAAGTTTAACTCTGTGGCCTATAGTACAGTGCCTTAGTATCAAAATACAGTACAACTTAAAACATCTCTCAGGGCATTATCTTGTTCTAAAAATTATTAAATTAAAAATCTATAACATGGATTTATAATAATCGTTATCACAAATCAAAATTAAACCACAAATGTAGCATGTCATGTTGATGAAACAAAATATTTTGTTTTAATTTTTTTTCTGAAAGTTCAGTGTTATCCATTTTAATAATAACAAGAACAATAATAAGGTACCAAGCAATCTTCTCCGGCATCTTAGAAGGTTCGTTATTAATTTATTTTGCTTCCACATTATGGCATGTCACAAGTAACACATATCCTAACTCCCAAGACTTCTGTCACGACCCCCAGGCAGTCAAGACCAACTCTTAAGCGATCTAGATAGATAGATAATACTTTATTAATCCCGTAGGGAAATTGATGTGTCCTAATCTAATCAGCACCAGCAGCGGGTGATTATTAACAAACGCCGCCGAACGAGTTAAACCACCTGCACACACTCCACCGTGCGGTGCGCAGTACTATTTATACCATCTTTACCTGCTTCCCGCTGCTTGGTATTGAGTCTACTCCTTGAGAGCTTTACCTGGTGTTTTTTTTCCCCCTGTACCTCGGTTATTCTGGATATTGGACTCCCCCTCTGCCTTTTCGACTTTGGACCTCGCCTCTCGCCTCTCCCCTCGGACTGTTTGCCACCGGTGTTCTCCCTGGATTACGATTTACCTTAAACCTATTGACCACGACCTTGCCTCTCGTTTTGGATTGTTCGCCTGCTTCATCTACTACCCGTGCCTGCGTCTGCACAGGATCCTTGGATCTTCCCACCAGGGATTCCTAACAACTTCCTCTTACTACAAAATAGACTTATCAGTTTAAAATGTACAGTGTTAACCATTTTAAGTAATAAAACTGCCTTTAGGCCAATCCAATGTTTCTTAATGTTTATGAATCATACAGCGACTTCTTATATATCACTAAAAGTCTCGTGTTATCTTTTCAGTTACTGTATAATGTTTATTCAAAAATATTTTCGATGTTAATCCAGGCAGAGAAAATATTAAATCAAAAAAGCAATAAGGCTGATTTTACCAAAACTGTTAATGAGAAATCGCTTTCAGAAAATCTCCAGTGTGCTTCAGTTGTTTTAATTTGAGTGTATAAACAGTCAGTTTTAACAGGATGCTGTAGGAAGTAACAGAAAGACACTACATGTTAAAAGTATCACTCATTCAGTCACAGTAATGACATAGACACAGAAAAACAAAAAAAAAGGAATTTTAAAAGCTTACTTGGTCTTGTCACAGTCTAACATTATTTAAAGAGATCAAACTCTCTTCCTGTATTCTAAAATACAATGGGAAAGAAGACACAGGTTGTTTCTTTTATGTTCAGTAAAAAAATATATTTTGTTCACCTCTGCTCTATATATGTTCAAAGACTGTTCACTGTGGGGAATCCTGCAAAGACATTTTAATATTTTCACAAACAGGAAAAGTTTCATTGGCTTTCAATTGTTGTAACAAAATACACAACCAATGCTGACTTTTTGTAGACTACAAACTTACTATTCTGGCCAGAAGGACGTGCCATTGCTGTTTTACAATAATTATTTACACAATAATTTGATGATGTACTGGACTTGCAAATTTCAGCTCTCATCCTTTCAGTAAAGATAGAGGATACATCATTGTGCTTAAACTTAACTGACCACCATAGTAGTAGCTACACGCAGTGGCATATAAAATTCTAAACTTTATGGGAATGTGCTGACCAGAGGATTGTTGGAAATATACTGAATGTTTATTGATAAAACAGGATAAAAGTACATTGCAAACGTCTATTTAGTGTAATGGTGTAATGGTTCAACCTTTGCCCAGAATCAGTGTTCTATGATATCTTGCAAGATATTTTTTGTCTCTTATTTACACACTTCAAGCCTACATGAACACTCCTTTGATGAAACAGGCATATCTTATCGTATAGGGTTCCATAATAAGGTGGAGTTCAACTGCAACTCTTTGATTTGTATTAATGATATACTGTAACTGGATTCCATATTAACCATCCTGGAAAAATTCTTATATTGTTGAGGTTATTTATGTTTTAATCATTTAAATCGGTTATTGTTTATTATGACAGTTAACACAGTTAGTGTTTATTATGTTCCTAAAAAATAGTACTATGCAGCATTAAAAATGAGGGATTGTGCAGAACATCTGAACCTCTCGAATGACACCCACAGTATGCAGTACATAAACATATATACTGTACAGACTGTACACTGAAAGTATAAATATACTTTCTTAAGTATTCTGATGAGTTGCTTTCTTTTACACATTATAATATTTTGTTCACCCAGCAACATATCATGTGACTTGACACATGCAGCACAAAGCAGCAGCAGAACTTCACATGTGGTTTACGTATGCGGGGCTATTTTAGTAACTGAAGCATTTCTTTCATAGACAAGCTAGATTGCTTGCCTTTAAAGGGGCACTGCAAAGCACCATGTGTTATGAGGAATTATTTCTGCTTCTGAGCAGTTTTTTTTTTGAATGGAGACATATCCTACAAGCGTTTAAACACTTATAAGTGCTTAAACAAAACACCTCACCTCCACATCAGTTAGAATGTACAAAACACCAATATTTACAAAACATTTAATAATAATGTGGGATAAACATCCATGTTACAGAAGGAAGACACATTAAATGACCTTTCGAGATCCTGCTACATACACCAAGTTATCTTAAATACAAGATATGTATGATCCCATTAGCAATCAGAGACCTATAATGTAAATGTGAGGACTAATTGTACAATTGCACAACCCTAATTGTACTCAGAGGAATGGAAACTAAGAATTTTAGAAATACATGAACAGTGAACTTCCCTTTCAGACAGAATGCATTCATAAACAATTATGAAAGGCAACATCACTGCCCTGGTGCTTAGAACCACTGAGGTTCTCTTTTGAAAGGCCTTTGGCGCTGTGTTGCATGCCACTAACCTTGCCACCAGTGGAATCCTGTTGGCCTACATTGCTGTGACACAGCCCATATCCTAGGGAAACCATGACCGTGGATGGTGCGTCACGTCATCTCCAACATCCTGCTCCAGCCCAGCCATGATATGCAAGTGATTAAGCTTTTCTAACCGCTTCATACAATTCAGTTGTGGGAATCGAAGCAAGCAATAGGCGCAAGGCAGGGTTCACCCTGGACAGAATGTCAGACCACTGCAGATGGATTAACACACATAAATAAAACCCTGGAAACTAAATATACAAAATATTCTCTTGGATATGATGAGTGAAAAGTCTAAGACATAATTTAGCATACTCAGAAAATATATCAATAATTTTATGGGTAGAAGATAAGTCAATGGTCATAGTCATAGGACTTGGTACTTAAAATGTTCATAGGATTAGCTTTTTAAAAGATTTCTAGTTCAATTTACAGTGCAGGTCCACTTGGATTCAACGTACTTGGCCTCCTTTATCCTTTCCCCATTTTAGATTGTTTATTCCAGTAAAACACAACTCAGTTTTAGACCTCCAGTCAGGTCTTGGTGGGTGCCTTCAGGTTTTCATCGTTTACAAAACCCATACCACAAAATCAGGCCTTCAGATTTCAAAGCAGACCATTGCCAACCCAAGTCCAGTTCGGAATTGTAGAATGGTTGATTCACCTTATCAAAGTTGCATTCACAATTACAGTAGCAGTTCTACATATTGGCAGGTTATAAATGAGCTAAATGTGCCTCTCACAGAGCTTACTAGTACAGTTATGGAAACGACTATATAAACTAGAGTATAACTTCATGGTAACAGCATGTGACGGTATTAGCATGGATTTAGGAAGAACCACAATTGTTTAGCTTGCTATTCTTTTTTGACAAGCAACAGTGGCCAAGGATTTTTAAAAAATAACATGTTCAGGTTTCCTAAATGTTTTTAATAAAATAACTGATTAATTTAACACATAGAAGTTATTGGAAAGTGTACAGTAAGATTGGATTAACATAGTTTTAACAGGCTCAGGAAAGTTAAGGATATTAAGTTTGACCTGAATCTCTTAATGCCCTTGCAAAGTCAACCATTTTCTGTGTTCCATGTCACCTATACAATATAATTATTCTACCTCTTATCTTCTTGTTTTCAGATTGCATCAGTTTTAGCAAAACTGATTTTACATCATATTCACTCCTTGCATACTTCCATGGACTCCTTCAGCAAAGATTTATATATTAACTGATAATAATTAAAACCTGGACATGTAGAATTTATAAGTCAAAAACATTGATGTTTTAATGTAAGAGCCTCTTTCGTGTTTCTAATGGAAATTCCAAGGTTTTGGAATATCGGCCTCTAGATGTACAATTCTCTGTATCACAGTTCTGCATTCAGAAACACACAATAATAATAGCTAGTTGGCATTCTGAAACAAATGCTGATTTATGTCTAATTGTTAATCTATTTCATAATTCTAAAATATAAAACTAAGGTTCTGAATAATAATATGTTGCTTCCCAACAGCTCTTAATTCTATTTTTTTTATTTTTGTTAGTTTGTATGTTCTCCCCATGTTTGCATGGGTTTCCTCTGGATGCTCCCCAGTTTCCTCGCACAATCCCCATACTGGCAGGTTAACTGACTTTTGGGAAAACTGGCCGGCATGTGAGTGTGTGCATGTGTGCATGTCTGCTTTGCAATGGTGTCCTGTCCAGGGTGAGATCTAGCTCCCCTGCAAATACCACAAATGCCAGTGCCTTGCAAAATTTTGAAGTAAAGGTCTAAAGAAAAATGAAATATGTGATTGCATAAGTATTCAGACCTGTGAACTCAATGGTTGTTAAGGTCTCTTCTAACTTTACATTCCAGCTTTGCACAACTTTTGCCCATTGTTCTTAATTGATTAATTTGCTCAAGCTCTCTCAAGTTACTAGGGAATCACTTACCGTACTGTATGTAAAGCAGTTTTTTATTCTTTCCACAAATTCTCAACAATGATTTTAGTCAGAACTTTGACTGTGCCACTCAAGGACATTCACTTTTTTATTCTTAGGCCACTTCACTGGCCTCATACTTTGGATCATAGTCCCATTAAAAGATTTATTTTATTCCCAGTTTTATATCCTTAGCAGACTTGATAGTATTTGCCTGTTCTTTGCTCTGTCCATTTTTCCTTTAGTCCTAACAAGCTTTCCAGTCCCTGCTGAGAAGAAGCATCCACATACTGTAGCATGATAATGCAACCACCATGCTTGACTGTAGGCTAGCGTAGACACAGAGATGAGCTTCCAATTTGGTCTTTTCTGAATATAAAACAGTTTTCTTTATGTTTGTAGTATAACCTAAATGCTTTCTTCCACACCCTTCCACGGGTTTGCCACCCTACCATACAAGTGTATGTGAATTGTTGACTCATGGACCTTTCCTCCCATCTCAGCAATTGAACTCTGCAGCAGTGTCTCTTATACAAAGAATGCATGGACATTTGTTGAAGTCACCAATGCAAAGAATGCATGGTAATATATATAAATTGCTGCTTCAAACTGTCATGACTGCAAGCTTTAAAGCAACAAAATGTAAAAACTGTGCTAGGGTCTGAATACCTTCGCAAGACTCCGCATATATGATATTTATAATGAATTGAGATGTGACCATATAACAGCACTCAGTGGTCGAGTTTTCTTCAACAGTAGACAGTATTCTGGCACAAGTACAGCAACCCAGAGTGGTCGGTTGCTTATTTATGTCTCTGGGTCTTTTTACTAAGGTCAGAAAGAGGAAATGATGACAAAAAACCTTTGATTTTTTTACCAGTCTTGAATGAAACCACTAGCGTACACAGCTGGTATTTAGCGCCTTCTTCCTTCTCCAAAAATCCTTCCCATTAATTCTCTCCCATTATATATTAAAATAATATAAACTCTGAGAGGACTGAAACCTAACCAACACTGTACACTGACTATGAAATTTTCACTCGGGTTAAAAAAGTATACATATACAGTATAAAGGAATAATTTGCATCTATATCTGATCATCTCAGCTTTTCATATTTCACTTTTCTTACAACAGTCTCTAAGGTACAGTAATCCTGTGCTATATGAATGACAGCTATATGATTTCATTTATAGGTGATGTAGTAATTCCTACCTTTATTTCCATTTAACAAGCAGATCTTCACTCTTTCGAGCTAGGCTCTCATAAAGCATTGCCAAGATTCTCCTTTTCTCACATCTTCACTGATAAGGCAATTACTTTTTATTTTTATTACATTTTAATTTTTTTATAATAAAGGCATGTCTATGCATTAAGAACAAATAGTACAGGATACTACCTGCATTTGTTAATGACTGTAACAATGTAACTACTGTACCGTAAATGAGCAGAAATGTTATTGTTTTCCTACCTATTGTTTAAGCACTGGCTAATGACTTCAAGCACTGGAGACCCGAGAGGGGTTAGAAAAAGCCTGGCAGAAGACGAGGAGCAGAGCAACAGAGGTTGTAAGGAGAGAGAGAAAAACTAAAGACAGGTGACAACAGAGTGGGTGAGACAGTGGTAGGGAATAACTATGATTATGAAATCAGATTCATGCAGCAATAGGGAGCTAGGGAAGGAATAGAGCTCTCACTCAGTTATCAAAATGCATTTAGTCCCATAGCTCAGTCTCTTTATTGTGGCTTATCTTGTAGCATGAGGATTCTCACCCTTTTTTCTCAGACCAATGAAATTCACACTCCTTCCAGTTAGCATTATTTGATTGCCATCCCCCATTCAATACACTAAAACCACTGATAAACATATTAATACACGCACAGATAAAAAGTAGGTGACAGAGTAATGTGGCAGTTAGCTCTGATGTCTCACATCTGTTGGGTCCTGGATTCAGTTTTGGACTGAGGTGTCTTATGCATAGGGTTTGGTTCTTGACAAGCTCCCATGCTCCAAAGCCATGCTGGAGAGGTTAATTTGTGTTTCTACATGGTGTGTAGGCATGCCTTGGGTCCTGTGTTTCTACAGTATAGCAGGCCGTTGCACTTAGCAAATAAATGTGGCTTTCTGATAATTGATGTATGAATGCAATAAATCAAAGCAAACGAACTTCATTATACAGTACATTCTTCTTAGAAATGTGACAACATTCTTCTTATTCTTGTTTTTGTTACAGAACAGAAAATGTATATTCTACCCGCAGAGAAGTTTTTTATCAATATTATTTAGTTTATTCATAAAATATGGTTTCTTTTGTGGTATGCGTGATGACTATGGATCTTTGACACACTTTCTGGATAGAATCAGGAAGTAAATAAAATTTCATGATGCTTCAGATTTGGTAACTCCTGAGATCATGAGAGAAACAAACAATTGCTTACCACACTGAAGTAAGAGACAAGATGTTAAAAGGGTTAATAACTTAAGTCAGTTCTGCCTGAAAATTAGACTTCTAAGCAACAGGGGTTTATGGCAGGAAAGGGGGTTAACTGATAAGGATTCCAGATGCGAGCAAGGAACCCCCTGGGGGCATAATCTTAAACTGACCATTTGGCCAAATACCATGACCCCCTCCCCTCTTACCATAACATCGAATGACGTCTGAAGCAGCAAGCAAGGACTATATAACCTAAAAGTTTGTACCGGCACATGGAACAATACTTCGGTTTTGTTGTTTCTTGCGGGAAACAAGACTTCGGCTTTATTGTTCCTTGCATGCAATAAACTCATCTGTTTTACTTCATCTCGGGATCAAGAACCTTATTCTTTCTGTTACAACAACACTTACATAATTGCAAGTAGATGTACATAATTGTACAGGAGATGCATAGTCTAAACCTAATTGCTTAGTCATATATTTGTAATTGCATTTCAAAGTTAAGCAAATGATAGAAACACACGTCTATTTAGAAATCGTAATCTTCTAAAGCTTCTACTGTGCATGAATGAATCCATGTTCAATGGAAATATTCATTCCCAAACACATCCACCATAATTAACCCACACAGCCACTGGTCCGTTATCACATTCAGAGCTCACTGTTTTTTTTTTCCCTTGTGATAAAGCAAGACTTCAATCACACTAAGCACATTTGGAAGCTCAAAAACTGTCAGCGTTAGGCTTTGCAAACACAACCCCAGATCCTAGCAGAGCCATATCCATCTGCCATATCACAAGGTCAGATTCTAGCAATGCGCTGTAAATCCAATGCTGCTATCGATTCAAGGATGGATGTAATAAGAACTTGATGTGTGATTTTTTTTTTACCTGATCTCATCTAGACAAGAGGTGCTCAAACAGTAAGGGCAGCTATTTATTTTAACAAATCTGCTTGTACCTAACTGAGACACAAAGTATCATGGACTGCAAGTGGAACAGAAATGTCATAAAATATCTACTGTAATGTCACAAGTCTGCTTTCTTTTTCTGGAAAGTACATATATTAATGTAACTAAAAGCACTAACCCCACATTGCAAAAAGGATATAATTAATCCAATTCACAGCAGTACATAATAAATGATAACAGTTCTAACAAGCATCTTCCCCTCACCTTGTAACCTTTATGAAAATGATTTTGAAACTGCCTAGTGCCATTATTGTAGGTTCCAAAAGTCTAAAAGTAGGTAAATTGAAATTAAGTATATGGCTGACAGAGCATTTTTTACAATATTTTTGTCTGTAAAAAGACCATAGAACAAAAAACTACCTTCAGAAATGGTCTGCAGAACTGTGGAAATATAGGTTGCTGTCTCATCCTCGGGGTAGAGCTGTTTCCACTTCTGCCAGTCACTGAAAAACTGTTCCAGACCTTCAGACTCTGTTACCCCACAAAACAGCAGAACCATCTTGCTTGGAGGGTACAGAACTTTCAGAAAAGTCTCCAGAACATTCGGGATATACAGATTTTCCAAGAACTGTATTGAGAGCAACAACAGAATGCACTTGCTCTTGTGAAAGTCATCCATTTCTGACTCTCCTAGAGGAGTGTTCTTTTCAACTTGTTTCAAAACAACTGACTTCTTGGAAAACTTGCGCGATGAAATAAACACATTCTGGAGGTACTTAGCCCACTCTTCAGCTTCATCAGTGTGAACTATCAGCACTTCACAAGTGTCCATCTGAGCTGAGAAAACAGAAAAAAAATGGAAACAAAATAAGACAAAGAGCTTTTTTTTTCCTGAAGTTAATAATTAGAGCATGTTGGTATTATCATCATTTACTTAGCTGACACATTTATGCAAGGTGAATTATTCTCAGAACAATGGCTGACCTGTAAAAATTAGCTTTGTTAACAATATTAACATCCATAATTAGAAGTATTATAATACTTTTATGATGCTCATAAAATATGGTGAAGCAACTGCATGTAAAATAAGCATACCATCTACTATATACATCTGTAAGGTATTTTATTATATTTAACTGCATTTTGTATTGTCCTGAACCTACCCCATGTACTACAATGTAAACCTGCTGTGGGAGCACAACATTAGTCAAACCAAGTCAGTAGCTACTGTTAAGTCCCAATACTATTGACTACCTTGCAAAACCTGCTACCATGTCTGATCAAAGTTATTCACACAATTTCATGGACAACCTTTACAAAGCAATTCATTTCTGAAAGGTAGCCGATTACTGAAGAAATTCTCATTTAAGCAGTGATATATTAAGTTATAATATTTTTGATCCAATGAAATGAAAAGGGTATACTGAACAGTTAATTGCTCTAACTGTATCCTCTAGCATATGACATTTTTAATTTTGACAACACTGTAAATCTTTTGTTTATACAGGAAAAATGATTTTGAATCTGTGACCCCCCACTCAATTTAAATAATCCAGTGATTTAAAAAAATGCATTTAAGTCACTTGAACTTTGATTTCAAATCAACATTATTTCCTGATTCTTCTTCTTCCGTGAAGTACGTACTGTACATCAACATTATTCCCATTAGTTGAAACTATTATTTTGTGATATTGTTAAAAACATACATTGTCAAAAAAGGCATATTAAATAAACTGTGCTTTTACAAAAGTGTACTGTATAATATTGACACTACACACAAGACAAAGAACCTTTACAAATATCTGTCAGAAGCAAGGAAAATATAATAAATTAAAATGAATGCAAACTAACATGCATATAGTATCCAGAAAAACCTCATACTTTTATTAGCTTACTTTTGAGAAATTCCTTGAGAGTACACACAAGGAAAAATGTATATCTTGTATTTGAACATGTTAATTTCCATACAGGCTGCTCATGCTTTGAATGTCTCATTAATATGAAATTAATAGACATGTATCACTCCAAATATTATACTTTTCAAATAACTGCCCATTCAGTAAATATTCATTATTTTACAATGTAGTCAGAATATCAAATATTATTTTTGATTAATTCATTTCATGTCTAAAATGTCCAAATTTATATCAAAACTTGATTCACTTCCTAATTGCAAATTGTCCACTGTTCTTCATAAAAAAGTTTCCAGAAACAAAGCCTAATGAAGCAACCATAACACCTAGATTGAATCTGCAAATTTTTACTTAAATATGTTTAAGCTACAAACTATAGATGAATACAATTTTAAAAGACTGAATTTCTGAAAGGATGAAACTTCACAATATTTTAATTAACATGTAAACATTCTGTAGCATTCTGAACAGTTAGGAAAATGGAAGGAGAAATGACGCAATCCAACATTACATCAAATACTAATAGTATTCATGAATTTGCTTTGTGATTTTTTTTAATTTAAACACCTGGTTGTAAGTTATGTTGTATAATAATTTTATGGATTGCAAAAGAATTTAAAGCATTTGGCATTTATGCATTTTAAACTACTGTATTATGGTACAGCCCCATAATAACAGTACAGTGCTGCTTTGAACCAGCATGTGTGCACGCAACATTTTAATATTAAATACTTCAAATAATAATTGTGGCAATTGTCCATTAACTACAGTATTAAGTGTGTTCAGATATTTTCTGCAATATGTCTAAATTTAGAAATATGTCTGAGTAAAAAGGACAGAAAACTGACTTCAGATTATTAGTGTAATACGACAATTAAAAGATCCATTAAAGAAAAAGAAATATTAAGAAATGCTAAGAAAGATTATACAGTAGGATAACTGTAAGGATTTGTAAGGATAAATTAACACTAGTACCAAACCACAAATTGTCTGAATTCTCATTTCTGTTTGAGTTCTAAATGCTTACAGCTAAGCTTAGTGTACAGTTAGTATAAAAATGGGACAGAATTTGACTCCTTAGGGACCTATGTACGTTTGTACAGGTAATATGCCATTCTCTTTGAAGACATATGTTTCTTTACAATATTTGCTTCATAAAATCCAAACAACTGTTACTTTCAAAAGTCAACAATTCAAGCAGCTTGTAAACTGTCCCTTTTTTACAGATAGCTTTTCTAGCACAGTCTTCAAATTGTTAGCTAAAGGAAAATAACAGCACATTTTATAAAACTCTTCGGTTTAGGATGAGAGATTATTTTCATAAGATTCTATAAATGAATTTTCCATTACATAAAATGAGAGTACAATACAGTATATAGGGTTTTCTTAAATTTAAAGAAGCTGATAATATTGATTGTGCTCGTTCACAAAAACAGAACACATTCAATCTCTAAATGTGCGTGACACCTGCACAGTATGTTTTACAGAACACTTCAACATTTCGTGTCTTTCTGTAACTACCACTTTTGTATTTACTTGGAAATTCAGATCCTCATTTCTGCTTTGCAGAGTGGACAAGTCATTTTACTTAGAAATTATGGTTATGATTCCAGTTACATTTCAGTGACTCTAATGAAGTGCATGCAAGAAGCAGATCAGATAAGCTTCTTTTATTTATTCCTCTTTTCCAAAACAATGATGCTTACTGTATAGTATTACACTATAATGGAAATTCTAAACACTGGTTCGCTGCAAATATACTGTACTTCAGAGTTTGCATATATGTTAGGTTCCGTATTCATTTGATATTAGAAAGGTTTAAGCTTTTTACTGATGATAAAGAAAAGACGACAACAAAATAGAGATACGTGCTTACAAATATATACAGTACAAACAATATCACAATTACTTACCTGATTGTGACATGTCGAAAAGACATAAAACATTCCTGGACTCCGAGCTGCTCAGCGGTTCAGCCTGCCTGTATTAACTTAGCGCTTCAGTGACCCTCTATAGCTTCGGCCCTACTGTACATGCAGTCCTGCCATGTTTCAGAAATGTATTTGCTTTTATATCTATGCAAATATGTAAATTGAATGTAAAGTTGTTTCACATCTGGAGGTCTCGATGTAGTCAATAAATGTTTCCAAGTTTCATCTGACAAGTCGACTCTTCCCCTCCATCGCTCCGCAGAGAGTAACAGTATTAACCAGTCACTTTTTCAGTTTCCTGATCTTACTGTGACCAAGCGTCACTTCCTAAAACTGTCATTAACTCCGAAGCTGAAGTGTTTGCACAATCGATTGTTTGACCTGTAGAGAAAAGCAAAGAAAGCACAACCTTGGATAACTAACGCAACATTCCAGAAATCAGGTGACTTATTGCGCTTACTGTATGTATTCTTAGCGCCCCATTAAAAAGCCATTTTAACAACTTTAATACACCTGTAAAGTCATTCCATATGTGGTTACGTACGCATCAACATCAGAAAACAAACATGTCTGCCGCAAATATTTCTTATTTCGATTTTTTTAAGTAGAATGAAAAGAATTGTGAAATAGTATTCATTGGGTCTGCCATTAACGCGGTCGCTTGAACTCAACTACACAATATGACTCAAACAGCATAAACACAGTAAGGTACAGTACATGAATGCAATTTCACGAAGGACCTACAGTTAGGGTTTCTACAAGAAGGACAACAAAAACTTTCATTAATTTAAAATGAGAAAATATTTAAATATGAAAGAATACCATTACTTAACTATTACCATGCCATACGTTACTTTCCCTGGAGCTTTTAGAACAGATGAAAGTGTTTCTAAGGTTCTGTAAGGTTAAAAAATACGTTCTATGGGCTTTGGTACATGGCCTTGTCAATTCAATTAAATGGTCTGGGGAGATACAGTCCTATACAGTACAGTATTTACAGAACGAAAGCATCACAGGTTCTAAAAAAACATCACGACTTCAAGATTCACTGGATAATTCGATTTGCTGTTTTTTTAACTAAATGTAAGGATAACACTTAATCATAATAATTTATCAGGGATAACATACATTTGCTTTTGAGCGTACCAAATGAAATGAAAACATTCAGCGCATATGCAGCCGTTCAAGTATATAATCATTGCAATGCCAAGCTCGATCAAAATGTAAAAAACAGCAACTTTTCAACATCTTTAATGCGGAGGAGGCGAGTTTAACCTTTCGGATTTTTGAGGTTTATTTTTTTTCCATTCTTAATGTTTTGGTTCCCCGTTTCTGAGTTTCCAAACGTAAATTTAGATAAAATAAAACAATTTGTGTTCTGTAAAATGCTGAGTTTCTCAAGTTTATATTTGCTGTTAAATTCTTCTTAAGCATTTGTAATACGTCAGAAAAGACACGCTGTAGAATAAGAAGAAAGGTCAGGACAAAACATCGGAGTACAGTTTTTTTTAAAACTATTTGCAGAAAACATCATTTTTAAATGCACTGAAACACAACCACGTGCCGATTTTGACGCTCGCGGATAAGCTTTACCTGAGCTGAAAATTGTGCTGCTATTCTTAATATTAGTATAATCAATTGTTATTGCTAAAAGAATACGCTTGTGGTGATTCGCTATAACAAGAGAGTCAGGTCAACAGTATGCATTAATTTTTAGGTTCACAAAAGAGAAATAAAAGTACCTTTGTATCAGGTGTTTCCTGTTATGATAGGAGACATGAGGAAGTTGCAAGGACTTGTTCAACCTGTTTAGTTTTGTTATAGAATGTGGTGTGTTATACAATATGTGCTGATTCTTTTACCACTAATGCTTTGTAGGTATCAATATTTAGGTGTGTTATTAAAATTGTGTCCAACCATATTATCATAATCATAGAAGCAGCTTTTATGAAGTCTGATGAAATGGCAGTAGGTGTATTCTAAAGTTGGATGTACAGTAGGCCTGGTTTTAGCATCGCATTGCCAGAACACATAATGGATGGCGAATGGAAGGCGATTATTCTTACAGTCAATCAGAATCATCATACATTATAGGACCACTGAAAAACTTTTTAAAAATTAAACATTTTAATTTTATGCAACATGGTAAAATGCTTATTAAAGTTAAACAATAAATATTTAACAGAAGTGAATGAGAGGATCTTGTATTGTGAAATATTTTTAACTTTTCATCCATCCATTTTCTTCCCACTTCTTTCAATTCAGGGTCGGGAGGGAGCTGAAGCTCAACAAGCAACAGGCACACACATAGACACAGCACACAATTGGGCTCACAGCAGGGCCAATATTCCCAGAAACCAATTAACTTACCAGTATGTTTTTGACTGTGGGGGGAAACCGAAGCACCTGGAGGAAACCTATGTAAACACGGGGAGAACATACAAACACGCAGATAGCACACAAGATCCGGATTGAACCGAGGGCCCCAGGACTGTGAGGCAGCAATGATAACCACTGTGCCACCCCTTTTTAACGTGACAATACTTGTCAATACATTGAATACTAAAATTCAATAACATACCACCAGAGTATTTCCTTTGCTCCATATGATGAGCTCATGTTCTACAAATTAAATATATATCCATTAATGGAAGTACAGTATGTGAGTTGTGTACAGGCACATGTAATACAAAACACATAAATAACAATGGTGATTTTTGTTGATGGAAAAAATGAATTTGATTGGACCAATTTTAAATATATTTGAGGAATTAGATGCAAATGTTCATTATCAATGGCTTTTGTTTATTTGCTTATTTTAAAAAAAATCAATTTACCCGTGGAGTATTAATATATAGCAATATGTAATATAATATAATCAACATTTTTGTATGAATTTTGCAGTATTTTGCAGCCAGTAAAGCATTTTAACACAATTAAAAAAACAGTCCTCTACTTTTTCATGTGATCTAAACCTATTTACTCATGAAAAATAATGAAGCAAAGAACTGAAACACAAAACATAAAAATGTTATATCAGTTTAGGTTCAAGATTTTAAGCTTGATTTGAAGACTTATTTTTGTCCGTGTTGTTTCATACTCAATAATTGTTAGAAAGAAAAGGTAGAAAGATGTATGAAACACTTGTCCAAGACCCATGATTACAAATGCTCTTCTGAAATTCTTGAGATTTAAGAAGATGATAGTGTGTAATTAGAGCAGCAGAGTCTCCTTTTGATTTTGTTAACTTGTGATCTATTAAATGTTTTTAACCGTTCTAAAGATAGAAGCACCTGCTATGTTCTGATGTTGTGATAAAAGATATTGGCACTTCCCTTGTATTTTTAATATATTTATTACTATACCTAACATAGTGCCAAAAGGATGTTTTACAAAACTTATCTGATTGTGGTTAAACTTTGTAGCATCTTTTTAACGCTTCTCAAATCGGGGTCGGGTTTAAGTAATTTCTTTTGCACCTCTCAGATAAAACCTAAAAGTGGGTTACCGGAATTCTGCAGCTGTAAAACTACAACATTAAAAAAAGATGCAGAAATATATTCCTAAAGATAAACATGAAGTAAGAACATCTGAATCCTTGCAAACAAAAGGATACCATTTGGCACAGTAAGCTTCTTTGGTTTGCAATAGCTAATTGAGCTGTTGATTTATCTGTTCAGTGAAAGAACTAGTTGGATAAAATAAAGATAGCAAAGGTTTAGATAACATAGTTGTTCCAGACTCCCACGACCACTTCTGTAAAAACTGTCTCCTATTCTCAATTTAAATGCACTTCCCCCTGGTTTACATTTTGTGTCCTCTGGTGTACATTTCACTGTTCATTCTTTAGAAGTTTGTTGGGTTGACTTTCTCACTGCCTTTGAGGATTTTGAATACTTGAACCAGGTTCCATTGTAATATTCTCTGTTTGAAACAAAATTGATTTTTGTCATCTTAGCCTGTTAGAGTATAACATGCGGTAATGTACAGTACACTACCTGAATGCACTTCTGTGTTTTGATGCTAGAGTAGCTAAACTGAATGACGAATTCTACATGAAGTCTTACTAGTACAGTTTTAATTTTTACTTACAACAAAATAGATGTTATGGTTTTTACTATTTGCTTGTAACACTCTGCACTAGTCTACATTAAATGTAATCTGCTAAATGTTTGCATAGTCTTGAATTCTTTCTAAATCTTTTTGAATTTTCTTTACAGCTTCTATTGCTGGCTAATCCTCCTATTTTGGTATCCTATGTGAATTTGACTAGTTTTCTAAGTACATCAAAATCTAGATCATGGATATAAATTAAGAAGAGCAGTTGTCTAAGTACAGATCCATCTGTTACTTCACTAATTACATCATTCCAGCTTTGGTATTCACCCAGGTCTTAACCCAAACACATGCATTACTTTCAATGCCTACAGCTCGCAATTTAATAATTAATCTTTTATGACAATCTTTATTGAAAGCCTAATAAAGCCTTTATTGAAAATCTAAATGAATCTAATATCAAAAGCTCATTTTGTATCCATCACTGCCTCTGTTTGTTCAAAGAACTCTAGTTATACAAAACCCGCCTTTCTAAATCTGTTAACTCTCCCTAGAATCCTATTGCCATACACATGATGCTCTACTTTATTTCTAAGTAGAATCTCATAATCATAGATTAAATAGAAGATTTTTTAATATTTATCTGGTGTAGTTTTGATATACTCTTTATGACTAGGTACTACATTATATGATAATATGTACATGTTCTTTTTCAAAGAACCCATTTTCTTACACCTACTAATATTCTCAGGCCATATATAAAATATGAAAAAACAAAATACCAAGTACAAGTATCTAAGCTAGAGAATGCAAGCTACTCAACATTTCAAAGTACAAGGTCTTCTATCTAATGGGTCTTGATTACTCTACCTACCCTAGGGCTGAAACGGCCATACTGCACCATCTAATGGACAGTCATAACATTACAGAATTTTTTAGATCTGTTTTTATGCCAGAAAAATACCAAAGAATTAGAATTGATCTGGGCTGCAAAGGAAGAAACACTGATCAAGGAATACAATTATAAAAATGTTTTATTGACCTTTACAAGCAAATAAAACTACACATATACCTTTGATTTCACACAGGCTGTTCAGACCTGAGAGGGGAAGGGTTACAGCGGTTTCATAGCTCTTGAGCTCTTGAGCTATGGGCTCAATTTGCCCTAAGGCACGTTCAGAGTGAAAATTTCATGTTTCCTCCATGCCTGAGTGTATTTTCTCCAAATCCTCTGATTTCTTCTCATAGTTAGAGAAACTGTTTATAATAATTAGTCTCCCCTGCATGTGTGTGGTATCTTGTCTGAGGAACACTCTGCCTTGCAGCCATTGTCTGCTATGATACTGTAGGCTGCAGCTCACTGCAAATATGTAAGACTAAGAGGTTATTAAAAACGAATGGATGTTAAGAGCTGTTTGCTGAACACTTGGGGGAGCTCTATGGTTAGCACTATAATACTATGATCTGTATAATAGCACTGCATTGTGTTTCACACAACTCTTTTTTTAACAAGTACTTTGGACTAATCCAGCAGACAAAGCAAATTTAGTTGGCATGAGGGGGCGGCAAGGTAGTTACTACTGCTACATTATAGCTCAAGGCTACTGGGTACAATTCCAGATAGTGACACCTTCGTTTTGGAGTTTGAATAATCTCCCTGTCTTAATGTGGGTTTTTGCTGGGTACTCTGGTTTTCTCTAACCTCCCAGAAACATGGAGTTAGGTTTAAATGTCTGTTTTAAAATGCCTTGTCACCACTGATGGACCAAATGTGGCATAATATACCATCCCCAGGTTATACCCAGGTATGGAGTATGTAAAAAGAAAATGGAATAAATCAAATAATTAATAATTGCTTACACTTATGTAGTGCTTTTCTGGACACTCCACTCAAAGCGCTTTACAGGTAATGGGGACTCCCTTCCAACACCACCAATGCGCAGCCCCACCTGGATGATGCGACAGCAGCCATAGTGCACCAGAACGCTCACCACAACACAAAACAGCTATCAGTTGAGAGGAGAGCAGAGTAATGAAGCCAATTTATAGATGGGGATTATTAGGAGGCCATGATTGGTAAGGGCCAATGGGAAATTTGGCCAGGATTACACCCCTACTCTTTTTGAGAAAAGCCCTGGGATTTTTAATGACCACAGAGAGTCAGGACTTCGGTTTTACATCTCATCTGAAGGACGACACCTGTTTACAGTATAGTGTCCCCGTCACTATACTGGGGCATTAGGACCCACATGGGCTGCAGGGTGAGCGCCCCCTGCTGGCCCCACTAACACCTCTTCCAGCAGCAACCTTAGTTTTTCCCAGGAGGTCTCCCATCTAGGTACTGACCAGGCTCACACCTGCTTAGCTTCAGTGGGTTGCTAGTTGTGAGTTGCAGAGCTGCAAATAGCTGAACAAAGGCTGTAGAACCCTCTACAAGTCAATCACATACAGCTTCACTAGGTAAATCAATCTTAGACACATTAATATGTTACACACAATGACAGTGATACATAGCCAGATAAATTCAATTATTAAAAATGCAATGTGTGATTACAGTACGTATAGTATTCCATTAGTTACAATTTCAAGAAACACAGTATTCTAAAACAAATTGCACTACGTATTTTTCAAATAATAAGTATTCCTTGATACAATGAACAAAAATCAACCTCTTGACCTACTTTTGATTCCTTAGAAACCATCATGTCCTATTTATTATAGGAAGCTCTTGTACGTCCTGCTTTGCTTCATAATTTCTAATGGCTCCCTTTAGAATATGCCATTGTGTTGTGTTTGTTGACCTACTCATTACTCATTTTGTGCTGTTAAAAAAAACTTATCTGACATACTTTGGCAATTATTTTGGGGAATTTTAGATTTATTACAGTCATTAGTCTTTCTTTCAGTGCTGGTTATAATAATGTAAGAAATCAATAATCCCCAAACTTCAGTAGCCATGTGTTTGTATAAGTGTTACAAAAATAAACAAAAATCCCTTATTTCCAGGATAGGTTTTATAAAGTTTACCCCTATAGCTCCACTTTGTTATTTTAAAACATTGGAACTTTGCTTCCACTGACCAAAAAGAATGCATACCAGATTTTCTCCAGCCATCCACAACCGCATTGCTTTATTAAAGCCTTCCTTAATTATTAACAGCAAGGCATTTTGTATTTGGCTAGGTATGAAAAAAGTAGTTAAACATTGATCACAGTTTAACTTACTGTTAACAGAAATAAGTATATTGACAATTCATTTATTATTGTGGCTAGACAGAGTGGAAAGATTTGCATGATATGAAAGCTTTAGCGGTAAACCAAATAGATATGGACAATATCTTGCTTCATTATTCTGAAATAAACAGACTGAAGTATGACAATAATTATACAGTAGCAGGAGTCTAGATAGGAGTCATGCCACTCACAACAACTCTTATCTGGAGATACGTTTTCTTAAAAAATAATACAGTATACTTTACTAATACATTATTACACAGTGAATTTGTGTTGTTTGCTGTATTTTTTCCTGACTTGATGATTAGTTGCATTTCTGCATGACCTGTATTGCCAGAGTCAGAGCTGCCAGCCAATAGTTACAATGAACAGTTTCCTTGATGAACAGAGTTTAAATAAGATTGCTGTAGATTCTGGGTTTATAATGCACTTTTTTGCGCGTATACTAGTTTTCGAATTCACCTCGCATCAGTGGCAGCTCTGTATTCACTCCCCCATTCAATCGGAAGTGTAATAAGTCACTATTTGAAACCAGTCCCATGGAGACACGCAGAGGGGTCGCTACAGTCTGGGAATTCCGTTCTCCCAGTCGCACGCACACACACCGCCATGTTGGTCTTAACTGCAGGTTTGAAAATCAGTGTCTGAGTGTATTCCTCTTATCTCAGTAGAGCTACCCCTCTATTGGCAGCTGCTAACATTTACACGGGCTCTATGAAAATAAACGGAACCACTGATAGAAGGGGGGCTGCCGCAGTGACTAAATACCTGAGGAGTGTAAAGGGAGATTGTCCTGAAAAAAATCATAACAGAACGCGACAGACCTTCCTCCAGCATGTCCACTAAGGACGGACTGCTCCCCAGCACTGATCGTGTGATAAAATGTGAGTACGTTTTTTGTGCGTTGGTTTCTCTACTTGTGTGGGAACTCAAGCAAAATATTCCTAGTATGATGTTAAAAATGGCGGACCTACTTTACATTTGCAAATATTTATGTTCAGCGAAGCTCCCGGCTGACTGGGAGATTATTTAAATGCTGAAAGTGTGCTGGGTTATTCATGTACGTTTGACCTTTTTTGTTGCACGCATTTAAAATTGTGCAGCGATATGTATATACTGTAGCAAAAGGGAGCGCTTTACCTCCTCATGTCGCTTTCTACAAAGTTAGCTTGTTTTGGGCTTTTATATACTGTATGTACTTAAATGACGCACTTTAAAGTTTACAAAAATATTCAGAGAATTTCTGCATGTGTTATTAACACTGTTAATGAATTAAAGCTCACGCTAACATTTTATGATGTATGGTTATGCAGTTAGCTTAGTTATGAGTGACTTTAGGTTGTAATACAAGTGTATATATATTACTATGTATGTGTGAAGATAGACAATTTTTATAGTTTGATCTAGTCGGTAATGTACAGTAGGACATATACTTACTGTATGTGTTTCATAGACATACCGTAGACATAATCATATTACGGTTTGGAAACGAAGACAACGGTTGCTACAGATTAAAACTCGTTATCAGGGAAACTTGTCTTTCACTCAGAGATACATGAATTCTACATTATTATTCTTATTGAAAAACGTTAGACACCTCTTTAAGATGTTTGACAAATACAGAAGTACAGGAATTATTTTAATACATTCTTCTTATGTATGTAGTTTTTAAAAGACGTTAAAGTTGAAGATAGTTTAGATGTGGCGTTGTAAATGGTATCTGGTGAACACTATTCGCAGGCCCTGTCAGCGTGTCCTGAAGTAGGCGTGATCTTTCAGATGTGCTTGGACTAAGAATGGCTGTCACTGTGGCCTGCATATTACACACAGCACACTTACAGAGGTCCGTTGAACACATTTTAAATGGTCTTAGTAGAAAAGAGAACGATAATTTTTAAGTTCGTCGTTTTCTTTACTGTGCCGATATTGTGAGTGCGAAACGGTTCAACAGCATATATCCAATTAAAGTCAGTAGAACGCAATATTTATAAGTGCTTTTACATTGCTTTACAGGTAAAAAAAAAAACTTTAAATGCATTTATTATTAAGGCGACTGCCACTCAATTACATTAACTTGTTTGCTGAGCTTTCTTTGACAGTTTTTCTGTGATGCAGTGTAGTGAATTGGATGCTGTCATACCTTAATGATTGTTTAATGTTTCTTTATGCAACTAAAAGATGCTTAGTTGCATACGTAATTACTTTAATTACTACAGTATTTTAAAAAATATTTTCCACCCTTAGTGGTAGAAATGGAAAACAGGGATATTTGCTGCATTAAACTAATAAACTCCTTATTTAAATGAGAAGAACTCCATCATCAAGTAAAGGTGGACGCTACTAATATTTTAGTCCACACAATGTTTTGAACTTGGGGGAATTAGAGCTGTTCCATCACAGGTCCTCTTGAGTCCTGGGTTTGATTCAGGACTGGCAGTCCTCTGTGTTGAGTTTGCATGTTCTTCCACGTGTGTCTGCCCTGTTATGAACCAGCATGTATGCATTCCTGCTGTGCAACTAGGATTTCTGGGTTACCGCTGTGCTCCTTGCCAGGAACAAGCAGCCTTTTCATAATGGACAGAGGTTTTTAGCTTTATGTTATCACATCATATTAAAATGCATTAAGAGAAGGTTTTGTCCTGCAATATAACAATGTCTTGTCCAGGGTGGACTCCTGCCTTGTGCCTTAAGCTTCAGAGAGCAGCTCTAGGTTTGCCGCAGACATAACCCTCACCTGAATAAGCAGTGTTCTGGTTGGTGGATGGAAGTGAAATTTCTTAATAGAAACCCTTCCCCAGAAAAGGTCTCCCATTTTATTTTTAGCTATGTGTCTATTGACAGTGGTCTCATGGTATTTGAGGTATTGGATACGGTACTAACAGGTCACTCCTGCATACTTAAATCTAGGTGAAATATAAGTATTTGTTTATAGTGTGTCTTCTGAGACATTTGTTCATTCAATTTTTGTTGGAATTTGCAGCTATAAATGAGACCTATTTTCCATTTAATACTTTTGGAATTCCGAACAAAAAAAAATATTGCCTCATATAAATGTTTTTTTTCTATAATTTTGCCAAATGTCTTTTATAAACATACTTAGACAGATTTATCTTCTAAAATATATACATTTGTTTCCTTTTACCAATATGTCTTATTTATACACAAGTTGTTTTACATTTTTGTAACATTTTCCAGATTAAGATAGCTAGATTCAAAGTCATACTGAATACTGCCACAGATTAATAGTACAGCAGCCAATGAATTTGGGTAAATTTGAATCATATGCAGCACACATTCATCAATAATAAAGAACATTTGTCTCGACAAATATCATGGCCCCAAGATACAGTACATTGATGTTAACACAGAGTAGACTGTCGATAACAAAATTACAAATACTCTGGAGAATTACAGCTGAATTGATGTGATTGTTGTTTGTTTAATGACTTCAGCAATTAAAAACAACACAACTGTGTAGCTTGAAGTTGTCTCATGTATAATTCTAGGATTATACATGAGACGTTAAAAGTCTATTCCTCCACTTACATTAATAAATTCACTTTCTTATGAGAGTTGTAGAGAAGTTGCTGTAAAAGTACGACCTTAGAATGAAACATTTTGAAACATTTTAGATGTCTGTGTGAGCCTTTGCTTTTATGTTTGTACCTGGAAGTAGAAAAAATGTTTTGTTATTGTGGATATCAGGGGATGGATTTTGTCTTGAAATTAAACCATCAAAATCCATTTTAAAATGTTTATATATCTCCTCAAAAATATAAGAAAAGCACTTTGGATGACACATGAAACAGTGGTATTTGCTGCTGTCTAATACCTGCATTTAGAAAAATAATGGAACAAACATATAATCAAAATCCAAAAAACATACACTCTGTTTTGATTAATTGGTCACCTGTGATTGACCATGATGTAGTCAGATGACTTTTAACTGTTGCATAAGCACTTAATCACCTCTTCAGAAAGAGAGTGTATTGAACAAGGGAGATGAGATGACTTATCCTATTGAATTTCAAGCCTGGTGATAATTCAAAAATTAAAAGAAAGTAAGCCATTTACTTTTTTTGGATTTTTTTTCTGGATTTGGATAGCTAAGAAATCCAAACAAAAGAGAACAATGCCTTCATCATGCCATCGGTGTCCATTGGTGCTGGACTGTGTCCACACACTGTTGCCTGCCATCTGCAGTGTACACAGCCAGCAATTTCTGTCCCTGAAATACACTGCAGATAAGCACAGTCCTTCAAGTCATAACATTCCAGCAAGATCAAGGTTCAAGAGGTTCAGATGATTGGGTCTGAGCTGGAGGGTCTTGTCACTACATAACTCCATTTCTAGTAAGTGGATAGCAACCTGACTGTGTAGCGCTATACTGATCAAGTCCCGAGACCTCACTTGATGCTTTTCCTGGCCTCATTCTGAGGTGACAACACATGCTGTTATGCTGCTTGTACAATGACTGCTTTCTTGTGAAGCCAGATTCATTAAACATTTGTGGGATAAGCTGAGACAATGTGGCTTTTAGAGCTCAGAGTGAAAAAGACATATGCTTATCAAGGCTGTACTGGTGTATAGGGACGGAGACCCTCAAGTCTACAACCTGATGCAAAGCAATCGCAGATGTGCTCTTGGAGTGCTTCCAGCTGTGGCCACACAAGATACTAGCCTGTATTTTTTACAAAAAAAGATCCACAATTGATATTTTAATGGCATGTTAAAATTACTATAATGAATTTTCCTGTCATGTCTGTTCAATAAAATGTCAGTGCGCATACTATAGACATATTCGTAGTAATTACTTTGTGAGTTTTGTTGCAGTTCTAAGTGTTTTTATGTTCAGAGTACTATATAGTAATGTCAGTCAGGCTTCAGAGAAGGGCATTGTTGTTGTTTGGAGTCAAATGGAAAAATGATCAAGCAGAAAAACACTTGAAGGTCTATAATATAATGGCAGGTAAAGACAATTAGATATTTTGTCTAATGTTTAAAATATTTTAAAGGAATTGAAAACGTCACCCCAAACCACTGCTTCGTCTCAGGTATTATTGGACAAGGACTGCAAATGGAGGGAAGTATGTCATTTACTTGCATGTTTATGGAAATTTAATGTTGTAGATACTTATTCTGAAGCACCCTTACTCAACTGCTTGAGTACTTGAATCCCTGAAGTTCTTGTAAACCAAATGAGCAAGGATGCTTAAAAGTCTCATTATATTTACAACCTTATATTTATAAATATTAAGACTACTCGAAAAACTTTGTGCATCCTATCATGCACACTCATTGACAATCACTAAATAATGTATTTTTACTTCTTTCATTAGTTGGAATTTTGTGGTTTTCTAACTCACAAAAGCTAAATTTATTGTGGGTTCAGTGGGTATACCTGGAATTCAAATACTTGCCCGAAGGTGAGTATTGAAACTTTAAACTACATTGTTATGTGTACTGAAGCCAGGAGAACTGACAGGCATGGCTGGTTGGATTTAACTGCCTTAACTAGAAGTACAGTCATTAGGTTATATTAAAGAATTACAAATACTGCATCAATAGAAAGTAAGCCATGTGAGCAAAGCAATGAGCATGGGAAGATTTTTTTTTTCTTTTTATGTTATGGAAACTATTGGTTTGCAATTAAAAGCTAATTTGTCAAACTGTAGTGATATTTTTTTACTGGTGATGAACTTATTGGCATAAACATACAGACATGGACATCCATTTAGAAACATTGCAGTCTGTCATACTAAAATGCACAAAAATGGTGCCATTATTTAATTCAGTCACATTTTAGATGACTTTTTAATATCAGCAAAGTACAGTAGGTACAGTGTGACTTGAGTGTTTATGAAGTAGAGTAGATATCATACATATCAGAAACGATTGTGCATTTACTGCAGTCCTTTAGTTAAAAATTTGTAAAATGAAGTAGTTAAGGTGGGTAGCTGCGTCAGCATGCATAGGCTGCAAAGGAACAAGTAATATGTTAATTCCATGTCTAAAAGAGAAGAAAGGAAACAACGTTTCGGCTGTGGAGCATGTGTGGGGTGCTTACACCCAAAGAAGGCTCCACAGCTGAAACGTTGTGTTTCCTTTCTTCTTTTCAGATTGTAAAATGTACCAGATAAAACACCATAATACTGTTTTTACACTAAATGTTTTAAAGACATTGTGACACTGAACACTGTACCGTTTAATGCTAAACCTTAGCAGTTTGGTCAGTCATGATGTAATCCATTAAAAATTGTTTTAGTGATGTTGTTTTGAATGGCTAGTTGCACTAACACAAATGAATATTGAAGGTGTAAAAATGTGAAAATCATTATTTAACTGACAGATTTTCTGTTATTCTCTTAAACCTTTAATTTCTGTCATCATTTGGCACAGAACTAATTCAGAATGAGGATCTAATTGATTTTTCGGAGAAAAGGAATATTTACTGTATTAATTTTGTAAGCTCACTTTGTAGCTTTTGCATGTTCTCTCTGTATTCACATGGGTTTTCTCAGGCGTTCAGCATTCCTTCCATGCTGTCTGGGTTATTTGGACAAATTGTCATCCATCAATGTGTATGAGTGAATGTATATGTATCCCATCCAGGGTGTAGCAGTCCTATTTTGTGCTTATGCCTGCTAGGTTTGGTTATAGTTCACTGCATAGGTGTTGATTTTATTTGATTTGTAGGTGACACTCTTTCCCCTGAATGAGAATATCCTGAATCAACACCCCACTGTAATTATACTGTAGAAATGATAATTTTTCAAATGAGAAGTCCTGACTACTTGGCAATTAAAAATCCAATACCACTTTTCAAAAGTGTATGAGTATTAACTTAGTGATTTGACTAAATTCTACTCTCAAATACTCTCTACCAGAACTGCTTGCACTTAGGTGTCATGGTTGCAAGACAGGTGGGGTATCTTCTTACTTAGACTCTGCTGTATTCATAGCAATGTTATAATACTAGAAAACAGTAGTGGAGCCCTTTAGGAAATTGTTGCTGTACAAAAATGTGGTTCAAATCCCAAGTGCACTGCCATTGTACCATTGAGCAAGGTACTTCACATTCCTATTGCTTTCTCCCTCTGTGTAGGTGCATATATCAGTAGCTTTGGGTAACAAAAGCAACAAACTTAATAAGATTGTGTCTGATATTTAATATCTTTGCTCAGCAATGTCATTTGTGGGGTAAAGAACTGGCCAAAAAATGTAGCAGTATGGAGGTATTTGTTAATTCCAAATGATGTATAGGGTTTAGTGTTACATAAGATGAAAAAGAAAAGGTCAGATGAGCAAGGTCAAAAAAGAAAGGATAAAACTGTAAAAAAACAGCATCAAATAATTAATAAAATTATAATAAGAACTATAGACCCTGAAGGATCTGGGGGAAATGCATATTTTGAAATCTCAAATTTCCAGGACTGGTGAAATACACAGTCCTCTTGAGGCTCAAGGCACACATGAGGAGCAGAAAATTAAGTATTTGAAATAAGGAGAATTTTAGGAATAGATCTTACTGCACAGTTGTGCCTGCCCCGTGTGACACATTTCAAGTGTCTGTAGTTTAAGTGTGCCTATAGAAACTCTGCAAATGCTAATTCTTTTTGTAGGAATGAGATAATCTTCCTTGAGACCAAACTGTCTTGGTCTATTTTTGAAATGCACTTTATATTGTGTACGTGCAGCTTTGATGAATATTGTGTTGCTTTTAATGGAAATGGGGCTATTTCACAGCAGTCGTAAATGAGCACCCTGCCAGTTCTGAGCAAATAAAAATAATGGGGATATGTGCAGGCATGAAATGGACATTATAATTGAATTCATTAATTTAAATTTATATTTTTAGAATATCACAGTTCTGCTAAGATGAGGTTTAAGTTTAGTTTTACAGAACAAACAGCATGCATCATCCATCAAGGCAAAGTATAGAAATCGACAATATCAAAAGTTTTTTTATTTAGTGATAGTGTTAACCAGCGGAGGTGAATAGTTCTAATTGCTATTTGTAAGTCATTGAATGACGTGCTGAATGGTACTTATATTTCAAGTTGCACATAATTCAAGTGTTAATATCAACAAAGTTCTCTTTACTGAATCAGTTTTGTTTTCAGCTGTTAAAAATTAGGTAAAATGTGCTTGGTGCTAAAAAGTATTAATTTAAAATGTTTACAAGAGAACCACTTATTGAGATAAAAATGGGATATTCTATGTGAATTCTGGTGTTCATTGGATTAATAATCTGCCCCATAACACAAATACAGCTTTTGTAATTGTTATTAATATTATTGCCAGTAGCTATGGTATAAAGACTATTGCAAAAAAGCTACTACAAATTACAGATGACTTGTGGTAGCTTTCAGAGGTTAACAAGTGGTACTTGCTGACATATTTTATATGATCAGAGTTGTAGTCAATGTACGTAGAAGATGTGGATTTAGAGTGTAGGAGTGTTGGGCACAGCTTGAATGAATATATTTATTATTATTTTTTATGCATATTCAGTATTGATAGATTGTCATTAGCATTAGATGTTGGATGGCTGGGTTTACTCTTATACATGGTATTTTGTTGTCCTCTTCCAGACAAGAAAAGTCCTTGGTTATGCCTACAGAGTGACAGTTATTGCTGCAATCGAAGTGTTATTTCAGAAAACATGTTTACATTGCCTTAAGAGTGACAAACAATCTCAAAACATGGGCTTGTTTGAAAAATGCTCTTTCCACAACAGGTGCCCGTTTTTTTTCTAAAATTGTTTCCATGAGGGCAAGTAATGAAAATTCAAACAGCTACAGTAAATAACCCCTATCAGGTTTATTTTAAGTCTTCCTATAAACCGTATTTGTAATAATAGAACAACCTGTTCATAGAACATATCTTCACAGACAGAAGACCTCTGTTAATTTTAAAGTGGCAAGAAATCACTTTTCTTTTTCCAGCCTTTAGCCGGGTTAGGTGTATAAAAGTGTGTCCACTGTGAAACTTTTCACAAGTGCATACATTAAAGTAATTGCTTCTGACCTACAACTGTCACGTCAGTACTGCAGTATGACTCAACTTTAAATAAAAACAAGAGTACTTCAGCTTTGATGGACCTTTAGGCCTGATGATCCACATTTTTAGGCCAAATGTAAAATTGCAAGGACACTTGGCAAAGATTCATAAGCCATAGCAAATTGTCAATGTGGTTTTATATAACCGAAAATTTTGTACAGTTAAAGGGAATTTAGTCGGTACTACTCACAGTATTTATTTCATAAGGGAAGTATGGAATAATGATAAATGCAACTCATAACTGAAATCTCATCTTAATGGATTGGCATTTTTAAAAATAACCCCAGGGAGTTAAAACAGTGGCTGTGGGTTCTGAGTTACCCTGTAACTTGGAGAGGGGGAGGCAGCAGCCGGTTTTTGCTGACACATGCATGACAGCCTCACTTATTTGTGACCTTTTCTTGTTGGCTGTTTCCAGCCAGAACAGAGAAGGCTTACTGAATCTACTACACTTTCTTCACGCTCCTGTTTTAAGCTTTGAAGCAGAGTACCGGGCATAAGAGAGAAGCATTCTGACTTCTGTAGCATTGCCGAAGTGACTTTTCGATTCACTAGAAAGTTTTAGAACTTACAAGTTGAAGTACGTTTTCAGCAGGAACAATGTACGGGCAAGTTTAGAACAGAGGTAGGGCAAGGGAGGAAGTCTGTAGTAGTATTTTAAGATCAGAAGAGCATTCTGTTCTTCTAGGAGCAGGAATGACAGTGATGAAGAGAGCTCGGGGGCAGTGGCCGAGTTGTATCATTTCTAGAGCACGCTGCTTCCTTCCCTAAGCACATAACTTCACATTTATACCTGAATGACTTCTTAGCTTTCTGCATATAGACTAATAGAAAGGCTTACAGAATGAACATTCTATGCTAAATGGTCTTAAGAAAGGTCTATAAAGCTTACATTTGACCTAATGCATGGAACAAAATAAGTGTGATTAAACTCCTAGGTCATTTCTAACAGTTGTGATAATGCTAAAAATGTCATCTATTCCTCATTGTGAAATGTAATATGACCCTGTATCACACTTTAAACCATGTTTAAAACCTTGTACAAAAAATATTTATGTTTTAAGAGTTCTTTAGGAATCTAAATGTGGTGGAAAAATTATGAATGACGAATGATGAAGTAGATCTTGATTGTTTTATTTGCTTGGCTGATGCCCTTATCTCAGGATGACCCACAATAGATCATTTCCATTCCATGTAAGTACAAGGATTAATTGCAGGTACAGTAAAAATAAATAATAGAATGACAGTAAGGCTGAACCAAAACTGCAAGAGCCACACAGGTGGCAAACAAACATAATGAAATGATAAGAACTAAAACATTAATACAGGCACTGTCTGAAGAGGAGTAATGTAAACATTATGAAAAGAAGTTACAGAACCAAGGATTTCAAATGATCACTTCATGTGACCCTTTCCCTTGAATGCAGATGTCAGAGACAGGTTAATTTAATTTTGTGGGGGCATATTGCCCTCCCCTTTCCTTATGTTACATTTAATATTAAATACTGCATATCAACTTTGGATATGATATATTCAATGCATTTTAATTGTAGAAACACCTTCGAGTGCAAATCTGTAGCCCGGCATCTGGAATAAGCTTCTTGTTACAGCTGAGTTCTGAATGACTTAATTGGGCCACTTGCTTAATTAGTACAAGTTAACATGCTCTAGGCTTCTTTTTGCTTACTTGACTATTTAAAGCTACCTGAAAAACCGTCAGGCATCACAGTTGTAGGATTCAGTCATTTTGTTTTTATTTTTTTTCCCTGAGCACCTTGGTTCTGTGAAAACTTTGCAAGAAAATAAATCTCCTAGTTTTGTGTGTTGCAGCTGTCCCCTTTCCGCCCACTCATCGGCTGACAGCTGAGGAAGTGTTTGACAATGGTAAGCCACGGGCGGAGGTTCTGAAAAACCACCTCATAAAGGAGGGGCGACTGGAAGAAGAAATAGCCCTTCGGATTATTAACGAAGGAGCTGAGATACTTCGCAGAGAGAAAACTATGCTAGATGTGCAAGCACCAATTACAGGTGAGAGCTTTCGTCATTCTGATTGGTTATGTTTAATCCCTGCTTCTGCAGGAGGGTAAAATGTGAAATGATAATTATACAGTAGATTTGTGTGCATTAATATATAATTATATACTGATTACATTTTTAAAGAGATATTTACAAGGCAAAAATAAAAGCCGTTAGAGCATACTGCTCAGGGCTCCCTTTGTGGGATGAGAAAAATGCAGATGGTTTAAACTACTTCTTGAGTCACAAGCAAAATGATAGAAACAGCTCACACTGACATCACTCTGTCCTTCAGGCACTCGGTCAGCCAAATGAGTTGCTATTAGGTCGCTAGAAGAGAATCCCCTCGCTGACTCTACCCAAAACAATCCTGATGGCTCACAGCCAATTCAGCACTAGGACTCCCAGCAAAAGGCAGAGAACAGCATAGCCTGGATTTGACCTAGTAATGCTAAGGTCATAGACCTTTTACTGTTCGTTAAAGAGGATTTTGAGCTTCCCCTTAAGTGATTTTACTCCATCATTAGGTCTGTTTTTGTGAAAACATGTCATTTTAAACTTTAGTAAGAGCATAGGAAAAGCTACAGATGAGAATGAGTAATTAGCTCCATCTAGCTCATCTGGTTTCTGGAAAGTCAGAGTAACTCTTTGTGTAAAGTGCCTCCTGTTCTTTCTTTTATGTTTTTCTGCTTAGTTTCCACTTGTGTCCTCTGCTTCGTGTTTCAGTGCTAATTCTGAAAGAGTGTATTGCGTTGATGTTCTCAATGCCTGGTTTGAATCTGTTCCCTTTACAGTTCTCTTTTTACAAGACGAATGTAAGCTGAACTGTATGGACACAACCCCTTTTTCTCTTTTAGAAAACTAATTGTAGGTTTTCCTTCTAAGTATTAGGAGATCTTATTAGTGTTATTATCCATAATACATTTTTGTTGATTGATTAGTGCACAACTGACATGATTTCAATAGTGTGTAACATAATTTGTTCCACCTGATTGTGCCTGATTCTATTTTTCTTTACTTAGTGTTTGAACAATATACAGTAAGAATTATTGACATAACAGAAAAGCTAGCTTGATGTGAAGATGGTTTTCATTGAACAAAGTATATTATCATTGGTGTAAATCTAGAATGATTCCCTTCATCGTCAACTTGAAACGTTCTCATAAGTAGTGTATACATGAATTGGACACTGGATCATATACTGTATTTATGTTATAATCACATGGATATTTAAGATGAGTTTAAAACACATTATGATCCTTCAAAAAGGAACAAAGATTTTTCTTTACACTTGTCTGACATAAGCTGAAAGTGGTCTTCCTCTCACTTTTGGAAGGGTAACTTAGTTTTGGTGTAACTTATATACCTATATCGGACTATTATTTTATTGTTTCCAACCTGGGTTAGCTTTTTTAAGTCCTCTATAACGTATTTGAAATGATAGCTTATTTTTACCTACGATGCAGTGTGCAAAATATTGCATAATGAATCTTTATTTTTTCTGCCTTTCATTATGATCAGTGTAGGTCAAATTAGTGTTTAAAAGTTTGGTTGAGGCAACAATGGTGGGCTAGCAGTAGAATACAGAGTTACTGCTTCTAAAAGCTTTAATAGCACTGAATGTAAGGCTCACCCTGAAATAACCTTCTTGTCAGCATAGGAAGGATAAAAATTTGTTTACATTCTACTGTGTTCCATTAGCATCTTCTTACACCACATGCCCTGCAGTCTAAGGTGTAGCATCAGACAGAAGCCTGAGGAAGCTCTTAGCTCTTAGCTGACATCCAGCAAACCATAGGGATTGCTGTAACAGGATACTCTAGGAGACTACAAGCCCACATACCCTAGTGACACGTAGCCAGTAATGTGCTACTGCTGTTGGTTAATGACAAAATCCTGTTTTGTGAGGCCCAGATTGAAATATAAATGGAACTGTTGCTGGTTGAGGCACTTATCAGCATACATAGTATTTAAGAAAATGATGAACAAGAATGCAGTTCTTCACCTCAGTAACTGAGCGCTCTATCATTTGTGTAAACAATTAATTTTAAACTTTAACTCTTGTTTTTGTGTTAAAATAAAATATTGTACAAATATTTCTGTGCATTTTGTGCTGTAGGGCAGAATTTAAAGTTGGAGAATTACAGCTCATTAGGGTGATTTAATGAGTTACATAGTATTTTGTTCTCGCATTTGGTATGAAAAGGAGGGCATTTTGTATTGAGATGTCATGAAAGGATTTTGTGCTACTAAACTATTTAGAGATATGAATGTCATTTCCTGTCCCTGATCCATGAGATAAAATTCACTTTAGTGGTTTCGTATTTCATTAAATTCTGTGGAAGATTTGGGAGTTATTGTTTTATCCTTCTCCTTCATTCTTGTAGTTTTCCAAAATTATGTAAAGTAATATTTGAAATAGAGGTTGTCATCTAGATTTCAAAAGGGTCTTATTATTTTTTTATAAAAACTATTCTATCTAAATATAAGAGACTTTAATTATATATTTTTCAAGTTTTTTCAAGTCTTTATTCCCATCACTTGAAACATACTTGTAACTTTTTTTACATTAATGGTATTGTATGGATTTACATACACACATACACGCATACACCGCCAGCTAAACTACAATGATTTAAATCATTTTAAAGTTTTAAGTATTTTAAGTAGCTGTTTGTCTTTCAGTGTGTGGCGATATTCATGGGCAGTTCTTTGACCTGATGAAGCTCTTTGAAGTGGGAGGATCCCCAGCCAACACTAGATACCTCTTCCTTGGTGACTACGTAGACAGAGGCTACTTCAGTATAGAGGTAAGAGAGAACAGAAGATTACGCAGTTTGAAGACTTTAACTAATTACACCTTTATGGTTTTCGGATAAATATATTGCCTTATTATCTTGCATTTATAAGCTACCAGATCTGCACATTGTTTAATCTCCAGTAGGCAGAAAACTGTGAGCGGTCAACAGTGACATGATCTTTAGAGCTTCTGCCTCAAAAGCCTAGACGCCCTCATCCTGTTGTTGGTTGAGGTGCCTTTCTTCTGGGAATTTGTACTTTCTCCTCGTGTTCATGTGTTTATCCTCCTGGCACTCCAAGTTTCTTCTGCTTTCCAAAGACAATAGTGGTAAGCTAAAGTGCCTGTTCTCTGATGAAAGGGAAATTCCCTGAATTAACCAACCCTATCAGAAGCAGCTGTTAGAATGCTGATGCCAGAATTAGTTGTGAAGGGGTTTTGAAGACTAACACCGAAAACAGAATCTTGTGATTACACAGTTTACTCCTATTTCTCAGCATGTTTATTTTGGAATACATTGTCTGAAAAAAATATACTAAAACAGTATGCAGCAGTCAACTGAAATTATATATATATATTTACCGTGTGAAAGCTTGTGTTTTGTTTTCTGCTTGTATTCATGAATTTATAAATGCTTTGCTTTCTTTCACAGTGTGTTCTGTATTTGTGGGCACTGAAAATTCTATACCCTACCACATTGTTCCTATTAAGAGGCAATCATGAATGCAGACACCTCACAGAGTATTTCACATTTAAACAGGAATGTAAGTATAAAGCACATCCAGGTGCATGTTTTATTGCTTTGAATTGCTGTACTCTGTACTGAAGCTTGTAATCATTACCTAACTGTTGCAGTATTATAAGATAATATTGTACAGTTTTACAGTGTTTGGATTGGAGGTATGCGAAAGAAAACAATTATATACTTTTAACAAAAAAAGACTTGCACTTAAATTATTAATATGCACAGGTCATCCATATTATGGCTGCAGTAAGAATATAGCTGGTTTAATGTAAAAACATAAATACTGATGATCATTACTTAAAAAAAAAACTTTCATAATGTTGATTGCTATTACAGAACTGAAAAGTATGTGCTGTTCTGTCTTTTAAATGTATCACCCATAGTCCCTTGTCAAAGCAGACAACTGAAATTACTGTTTATAGGTTATAGGCTAGACAAGTTAAAATTGTTTTTTTCCTAACCAAAATTCAAAGCATTTTGTTCAAACTTACTGCTGTATATTTATATAGAGGCCTGGCACTGCTCATATACAGTAGCTTTCTGGACGGTGTAATGTTTAACATTATTAAATTGTAACATTTAAATTTTTGGACTGATTTTACTCAGGTTGGATTGTCATTATGCAAAGTCACTCATTTTGATGTCACATGAGCTTACTTGATCATTACAAATACTGTTTTTTCAGCGTCATTGGTGGTATAAAAATGTTTGTGGGTTTTTTCAGCATAGAAAAAGTTAATATCAAGAAAAAATACTGTTTATATAAAGGCATTAGTTTATATAAAGCCACTCAGTGAGTGGCTTTTCTTTATAGATTTGAAACTTGGTCACACTTCAGACACTTGATTTGTTTCTTTGGATCTTTTAACTTTCCAGGTAAAATCAAATATTCCGAAAGAGTGTATGATGCTTGCATGGAAGCCTTTGACTGCCTACCACTCGCCGCACTGTTAAATCAGCAGTTTCTGTGTGTTCACGGAGGCCTTTCTCCGGAAATCCAAACTTTAGATGACATTAGAAGAGTAAGTATTACCTTATTTATATCTTAATGAACACATTTACACCAAAACGTGCATTTACATCACATACAGTTAAGGCTTTTTTTTCATGTTTTGCACTACTGGGTCTCAAGAATAATAATGAGCCATCCAGTATCTTTTTACTTAGTTTAAAATCTGCTTTACTTTGCACTCTACTGATGTCCTGTGTTAAAGTCAGCTATAGCCAAGAACATAAAAGAGACTGAAAATAAGTCAATATTGAGAAGGAATATAATTCAGAACATCAGAATCTAAGAATGTTATATATTAATTTGTTGTACTAGTGAATTTTAGAAATCTAAAATAGAACATTTTAATACTTGCGTTTGATAGTTACACAAATATTCTTTTCTTTGTGTTTGCACAGTTAGATAGGTTCAAAGAGCCACCTGCTTTTGGGCCAATGTGTGACCTGCTGTGGTCAGACCCCTCTGAAGACTTTGGGAACGAGCAGTCACAAGAGCACTTTAGCCACAACACTGTCCGTGGATGCTCATACTTCTATAGGTAATCTGGGTTTTTCTACACACCTACTGTTGACAGTTCTTTAATATCTAGCCTCTGCACCCCAAATTTGAATATTACCCTTTATTTTTTGCTTTCAGCTACCCTGCAGTGTGTGAATTTTTGCAAGCAAACAATTTGCTATCAATAATTAGAGCACACGAAGCTCAGGATGCAGGGTAAGCCACTTTAGACATAAGTGTAACTTTGTTGTTCTGAGCTAAAGTCATAAGTTGTGTGCTTAAGGTTGCGTTTTTACCTGGAATAATCTGTTTGTCTTTTCAGGTATAGAATGTACAGAAAAAGTCAAACCACAGGTTTTCCATCACTAATCACAATTTTTTCAGCACCTAACTATTTAGATGTGTACAATAATAAAGGTAAGTAACAGCCTCATTGATAAGTATTAATCCAGTACTGAGCTTTGAAGAACATTGTGTAATATTTGACTAAAGGTGATGTGGTGGTTATCTTTTTGAGCAATTTTGGGGTCAAATTGGCATACTATATCCAAAATTAGGTTATATACAATTCAATACATATTGTTCAAATTTGTCTATATTTCTGCACTACTGTAGTTTAACACATTCATCCTAATAATCAGAGGATAAGATAAATTATTGAATTTAATAATTAAAGGTAATGCGGTGCTAATTCTGAATGTCAATAATTAATTGACTCTGAAGGAAAATAAAAGATTTTTGTGAGACATACTGTATAAATGGTTATCAAAACAGGACAGGTTTTCTAGGTGTTAGATTTCAGTTAAAAGTGTGTCTATAAAACTGTGAAAGAATCCACTTTCACCTAACTGCCTGCTTCTTAAAATGAATAATACTGGAATTTGCTTGTAGGGACTTTCTGAGTCCAGGTTTGTCTTGTATTCATCTTTCAGATACCAAAATCATAATTTATTTAATAGCCGGCAACCAAAACACAAGGCAGTTTTATTGTTCTTTTTCCTATATCCCGTTTATTTCAGATCTTTCCAATGGCATTTGTTGTTTTGACATTTAGAATTGTGAAGCCACAACCATAAAGTTTTGATCTCAATCACTGTCATTTTAAAGTATACGTTTGTGTCATGTACCCATAACAGTCTCTCTTTTTATAGCTTATTATATTATTGTGATAATATTGTTTATTATAGCTTTTTGTTTGTTGGGAAAAAAAGCATTTACTGTATGTTGGCTGCTGTCATATTCATTCATGATATTGTTACAGTTGTACTTTTGTAAACAACTTTTACGTTGTACAATAAAAAGTAAAACCTATATGCATCCTTGGGATTTTAAGGGGTTTTGTCATTGCAGCTGCTGTATTAAAATATGAAAGTAACGTGATGAACATCCGGCAGTTCAACTGTTCACCACATCCATACTGGCTGCCTAATTTCATGGATGTTTTCACGTGGTCTTTACCATTTGTTGGTGAAAAAGGTATGTGAAGTATACCCAAATCTTTAGAAAATGAGTTATTTGTGCTAAAAATGTTGTCTTGAATCTGGTTACATTTCCTTGTATGTCCACTTGCATTTTGCTGGGTGCACTAAGTGCAAAATAAATGCTTAAAACCTATTAGGCTTCTACTGATAGTTCAGAAACATAATTCTGACAGTCTTTTATTGCCATCATCTGCAGGGAAACCTGGTTAACATTCTTTTGGCCTCTTCTAGGACATCTGACCTCACTGGAAGCCCATAAAGCATGAAAAAACATTTTGGATATGATATTTAATTGATGCTATACCTATTGCTAGATAATCTGAAGTCATGTTATACATTCAGCATATGTGATTAATGCATTGACCACCAATAAATTGTCATATTAAAATAGTATTATTAAACATTGAAGCATTTTATTTTACCAAAATCTGTTCAAATCAAAGATTTTAGAGTTAAACCTCTTTTCCAATTATCATGTTGTGTGCAAATACAGAAGCTTCTGCTTTCAGGATAAAGTAACACACTGTCTCTAAATCAGTTACAGAGATGCTGGTGAATGTACTCAACATTTGCTCCGATGATGAATTAATGACAGAGGGTGAAGATCAGTTGGACGGTAATAAAAAACTTTTGTTTTGTGAGATTTTCTTGTCTGTGTTATCTTTTTTATAACCTGCATAATTTAAAAAATTCCAGATTCACAGATGGTGACTATCTTCTTTAGTGGTTTTGTTTTTGTTCTAGAATCTCACAGTTATGTGTACTGCATATGCTCAGGACAAAATACAATATTAAATTGCGTACAAAATATGTGTAGTTTAGATGTGTGAACTTCGTTCTAGTAATGCTGTATTATTTTCCTTCAAGAGATCTTTTTATTTAGATTCTTTCACAAGGTGTTTTTGTAAGCCAGTCCAAAGTACAAATGTAGGGTCAAATCACTGTCACAGAACTTTATTAATGCAGTTATATGTTAGCTGCAACTTAGTATGAGAAAGATCTTGAATGGAATATGGAACGTGTGTAATAGTTACTCAGAAAAAAATATTTCACATTTTTTATAAAATTATAGAAACATTCTTGAAATTAACAACTAACCTGGGAACACCTGCAGAGCAGGTTTCATGGAGTACTTGAATAGCACTAAACTGTCCCTTTTATTGGTTTAAAAAATCTGCAAAACTAGAAATCAAAGTGTTAATATCATTTTATATCATTTCCATTTTCCTGTTGTTTGAATTCTTAATTGATAAGAATTCATTGGAATGTATTATATATGTGATACTCTGACATCATTCTCTGCCTAGATTGTCGTTAGTAACTTTTTTATAACACATAAAATACCACAGTTGTATAGAGTTGTTTTGTGTAAATAGACCAAATTGTATTTTCTAAATTTATAATGCATCTAGATAGTACTACAGCTTGTGTCATTATGGTCCTCCCATTTTGTCTACCACTTACCAGTTGTGAATAACCTCGCAATAAATATTTCCAGAATCCAAATTTATTTTCCAAATTATTGTTTTAGTATCCAAATGTATTAGTTGTATACAGCACATAGTATTTAAACAACATAACATTCTATAGCCTAATCACCCAATGAAAGCTGTGTCTAGTGTGTTTTTCTATACTCGGTTTCAAAATGCCTATAGAAGACCCCACTCTACTCTGCCAAATGGCACATAAATATCTGTTTTTTATCAATAGCTTATCTAAAATCCATTTATTTATGAACAGTTCAGTGTGAACTGGTCCTGGTGGAGATTGGGTGGGTCTCACTACTGGTTTTGGGAGGGTTTAGTGCCCTGCAATATGCAGCAATACCACATAACCTTCAATATATCACTTCTGCTTCCATACAGTTTAATATTAGTTTCCAGGTACTACTTCTAATAAATAGATACAAATGTTATTAAAGGGAACAGCATTTCACAATTTTAGAAACCTAGAAAACACTATACAGTCATGGATCTGGCATTTTAAACATTGTTCTGTGAACTATGCTTGGAGAAAAATTTTCCTGAATTTTAACAACAATCATGAAAAAACTATGTAATATGCAAAAGTAAGATGCAGAACAACAGGAAAATGCATTTATATATTTCACCTTTCAGAGTACATTAGTCTGTGCTGCTGAGGAATTTTGTTAATTTGCCTAAACGTAACCATTATCCTAACGTTGATCTTTCCCAAATTGATGCATTTAATTTGTACATACACAAGTAGCCCAAGTGATGTCAGGAGACCACAAATATGACCCATACTAGGGGATTTTTAATCTTTTTCCACTTTCTGTGTAAGAGGTATTTAGCTTTACAGATTACAGGTATCTTACCTTTTTAGATACCATAAAATAATTATATTATAAAAAGATAGACTATTGTATTATATCTGCGGATGAAGTAAAGTACAGTACATAGTACATTAATGTACTGAACACACATACAGTAAAATCAGCTCAATCATTTAAAGGATCAAGTTGGTTAATATTCTTAGTATCTACTGACATGAAGCTACTGCTCATCTTTTGCTGTATTGGAATTTTCAATAAAGAGGAAATTAATACATTTTGTTTATTGAATGTCAAATTGTGATCATCTAAAGTTTCAACTTTTGAAAGAATAAGGTGCTGAAAATAGTTTGACTCTGATACAGTCAGATATGTTGTGAATAATAAGGTCTGTGAAATTCAAAGTCATCTGACAAGCACAAAAAAGTTTGTAGTTAGACCTGTCGGTTATTATAATATAAAATGTCAAAGTTGTGCTATTTCTATCTTAAACTTTCACATGGAGTTCAACTAAAACAAAATGCAAAATGTGTTTATTTGGCAATATATTATCATTAATTTATTCAAGTTGCACAATAGTATTTGCCGTGGTAGAGTATTAAAGAAAAAAAAAGATTTAATGCTTAGCAAAATCTTAGTACTATATGTATATTCCAGATTTACTTTACTCCTCTACCTCTACAAGGTCATCAGCCATACTTTTAATATACCCTATTGTTACTTGATAGATTTTGAGTGTTATTGAGAAATGTTCTGTACAAAACAAAACTTACACTGGGCCATGGCTTTTACCGAAAACCACAGAGGAACATAGTCTTGTGGAGTTTTTTTTATCAATCATTGTCTCAATTGAATAGTAGCCCCATGAAACATTGTCACAAAGCAAATTACAGGCAACTACTGACATAACTTCAGAAATAATGTATTTTACTACAGATTAGACTTTCTAATGTAACTGTCTGGGTCTGACCTGAGGAAAATCCTTAAATCTGTAGTTGCACTGCCTCTCCACTTTTATAGAGTAAATTGTTTTATGTTTGTGTTATGTTGACCAGCTTTCATTTATTTTGTGTTCTTGTTTAAGGGATATCCTGAAAAGTGGGAGGTCACTTTATAGTTGAAGCAGTGACAACAATAAATATTCAAACTGAATCTGGCATTTTATCTCTTTGGGTACTGTCTGGTTATTTAGTTTGTGTTTGACAGGTTGGCATTGCATGTTCTAGAGAAATTTCAGTAAATTCAGTGTGCTATGGCATTTTCAGCAGAAAACAGTGGCTTTAAGGTGTTCTTAAGGCTAAGAATAAGATTGATATGGATTATGATATGATTCCCATTAAATATGTGCACCTTTGTTTTGTATGAGTCACAGGTTGCCTGTAAGCTGCTTAACTTCCATAATTGCACATTTTTATAGTAGTAAAATTGTGATTAAACCGACTTTCTTCCAAGTGGAACAGAAGACCGATAAATGAGTGTGGGACTCCTTAGTATTTATCTTCATATTGGAAAATTAAGATTTTCCAATTGAAATTATGTATTGTAAATACTGTAAGTAGTAGGAATGATTAGGTTTGTAGAAGTGATAATGTTGAAAAATTAAACAAATACATATACTGTATAAGGTAAGTAAAAACTAAATTTCAATTACATTTTCAATGTGATATAATATTTTAAAATGGGTGGAATTTGGGTTGATTTTTATTCATTTCATGTAGTGTTTCTTTGCGCTTCACAATATTTTTATTTTGAAGAAAAAAAATGAATTTGGTCTTTAAAAAGCATCACTATATTAATTTAATGTATTATTAATAAAACTTCAATTTGTATAAAAAAGCATAAGTGTCTAGGAATGTAAAAAAACATTGTTTTATTGCAAACATGCTAGTTGCCTAAAAGGAGTGTTTTAAGTCATTTGTTGGTTTGCTCTATTAATCTATAGATGTTCAATGTGATTAAATTATACGTAGATATTTGATATAGTGAACAAAGGAGTTTTGGTTTCTGCTAAACTAATGTTTTCTGTGTTGCAGCTTGGCTTCTTTCTCTTCCTTTTATTTCTTCACCTTCATTCTAGTGTACATCACCATCTGCAATTAAATTCTTTCTGTTTTTGTCTTAATTCACTCGTTCTCTTCTTCATCACACTTCTTTTATTCTGGATTCTCCATCTGA